>NC_058416.1:7982991-8174467 GCF_002201575.2 Neomonachus schauinslandi
AAAAAAAAAAAAAAAAAAAAAAAAAAAAAAAAAAAAAAAAAAGAAGTACAAAACCCAAGAAATATGAATATGAGGAATAGATGGTCAGTAGGGGCAGGTTGGAGAGGGAGGACACAGGTGGGAGATGGTGAGCAATGCTGGTGGCAGGGTGTGGGGTGTGTGTGTGTGTGTGTGTTTGCACACACACATAACATAAGCCAGGAAAGGCCAGTCTCAGCTTTCCTGCTATGATGAAGAGTTAAGAGATGTGAGTGGGTATGTCAACATGTTTGCTTGTATGTCTGATACAAGAGGGACTGGGTAGGGAAATCCACTGTGGAGAAGCAGCACTGAAATATCCAAGTGGTCAGGGGACATGCTGAGGTAACATGTGGGATATATGGTGGAGGTAAGACACAAAAGTCATGCTGCCTAATAAGGAAATGGTGAATACAAGTACAGTCCCGGTCGAGAACATTAGGTTATTTGTTCTTGGAAAAGAGCTCATGAAACTTGAAAACTATAGAAATAGAAACCCCAGAGATCTTTAGGCAGCCAAGCTCAGCACTGTTTGGATTTATTCAAACAGTCCTCTTAAGTTTGAAGGTTTACAGGCAATTGGTTTTTCACAGACTTGACTTAATTTTCAATAGGGGACAACTCACACTTAATCTTCCATCTTATTCAAGATAAATGAAAAGGAATTAGAAGATACCTTGGTGAGTTGGTACAAGACTAACAAACACTACATCGTTTATAGAGTCATTTAATGGAAGTTGCTAGATGTCATTTAGAATTGGACTTTGCAGAGTATTATTCTCTTTAAACTTGAAACAAAATGGAAGTTATCATTATATGTTTTAATCTATGTATTGACCACAATACTTTCATGGAGTGTAAAAAAGCTGAGCTTTAGAATAACATCAGAAATTTTTACAAACATATGCATAAATACTTTGAACACCGTTCTTATCTGTCATCAGTAATGCTTTTATTTTTTTTATTTTATTATGTTAGTCACCATACAATACATTATTAGTTTTTGATGTAGTATGTATATGTATATTCTTTACTCATCTATTAATCTATTATTTGTAAGTAGATGCATTTACAGAGCTACTCTCTGAATACAGGAAACAGGATGAATATATATTGGAACATTAAATTTCATAGCTGTTGTAAATAAAATGTTCACTATCTTTTGATTTTGAAATGTGTAAATATCTAGAGGCTGTATTAAAGTTTATATAATTAATTTCCTATGTCTGCACATAATGAAAGCTGGGATGAACTTTTAACAGTGGTTATAAAATTTTACCCACTTAAAAAATAAAGCGAAATTTTTTTCTTTCCAGGCATTTTATGACTTAGCTAATAACTGGGCTTTTACTCAAGACTAGTTGGTATTCTAACACTCTGAGTAGATATTATTATTGCTCCTTCCTTCCCTCTTTGAAGAAAAGGTAACTAAGGCACAGCAAAGCTCTTTCTTTCTCTAGAATCTACCTGGTTAGTTAGCCACTGTGCTGCCCGGCTTCAACTACTACATGTGCATTCACTGACTACACCCCAGAAATTGACAACTATGCTCATACTTTTGAAAGTAAGCTTAATTAACTCTCCAAGTGATTCTTTTTTTTTTTGAGCCCCATGTGATTCTTACATCGATTTTGTAGATTTTGGTTTGCCCACTACTGGTCTACATTTTTTCCTTCTATTTTAGAGTACTGTCTCAAAGAGAACATGGTCTGATTCTTTGGGTTGTCTGTGTATATGCCATAATTATATGTTTGTATGCTGAATTATCTTGACTGATCTTTGAAATCTGTTTTTTTTTTTTAAAGATTTTTATTTATTTGACAGAGAGAGATACAGCGAGAGAGGGAACACAAGCAGGGGGAGTGGAGAGGGAGAAGCAGGCCTCTTGCCGAGCAGGGAGCCTGATGCGGGGCTCGATCCCAGGACCCTGAGATCATGACCTGAGCCGAAGGCAGATGCTTAACGACTGAGCCACCCAGGCGCCCCTGTTGTTTTTGTTTAAGGAAATCATTCTCATAATTGCCATGAGCAGATTGTATGCCCATGGATAAATAAGACTATCATAGTTAAAAAGATAAGAGAGAAAATCATTCGTATAGTTTCCTCATTATTCTTTGATTCTAGCAATAGAAATAAAAGAACAAAACTGTATTTTTTAATATGAAAATTGTACTCTTTTATGTCGGGCAGTCATTTTTCTTACACACTATCAACTCTAATCAAGTTGATTAAATGTAAAAAATATATATGAAATGCATTTTCTGAGGTGACATCTAGAGCATCTATGACAAATTTTAAGAAAAAAGAACATGATATAAAAAAAATTTGTGCTATTATATTGTGTTACAGCACCACTTGCTAGAAAAATTACACACTGACCTCTCCCCATTTCCACCTCATTTGTGGATTTACGCAAAAATGAGTATTTTTCTTTGTGTCTGCGTGTTTAGAGACTATATTTTCTTTAGTGTTCTGACACTGGGGCAACAGTAAGTAAATGGATTAATTAGGATCACAGGTCCACTTTAGTTATCAACTAGAATCATTTGTTCTAATTGGGCTTGCGTTGGTTCATTACAATCAGTGTCTATCAACCAGTAAAAGAAAATTTCACAAATATGCAAATGGCATTTCCCAGCAGGGAGCTGACCATTGTCAGTAGTAATGAAGGCTCTTGTCTTGTGATTAATAACTGATAATATTGAGCAACAGAATCATGACTAGAACTTAGAAGAAAAAATTTATTAGCCGATATTCTTATATATTAGATGTGACACACCACTTGCAATCACAAATCACACGTTAAAACTTTTCCTAGAATTTCTTAAAATTCTCTGAATATACCTAGAAAAGAAATTGCAAAAAGTGTTAAAATTTTTCTGTGTACTACTCATCAGAGTATTTTGCTTCCAATTTTTTTAATTTTTAGTGCAGGAAAACTAGTCATTATTTTTTTTGTAGTAGATAGAAATTCCTGTAAAATGTGGGTATGAAGAATGGTTTCACTAGAAAGAGAGCCAAACTGCCTGGGATAGAGAGTCCATTCTGGAAGGCTTTCTCATTTCTTCACCAAATTATAAATGAGCCCATGGTACTCATGGTCTCGAAAGATATATGCACTTGTATTGAATTGAAGGATATTATTTGGCTACCCTTGGGAATAACAATTGAGTGTCTTCACAGTACTTCTTAAAACAAGTATTACGGTATTTTGCACACTCTAAGATGCCATCAATTGAAAGACAAAACACTATTTTATGCAGCACTCTGAAAGAATAGAGCTATCAATTAAACTGTAACTCATATTTGACTTGAGGGATGTTAAAATGTGAAAAAAATGTGCATCTTGGAATTGATGGAATGTAATAGTGTTTCCCTTCTCAAGCAACTATTTAGACAAAAAAAAAAAAATCATTTCAGGGGCTTACTTGGGTAAGTTCTGTGATACACCATAACTCTAGGAGGGCAAATTCCCTTAATTTCTCATGGCTATTTGAATTAGTTTTCCACGAAGCCGGCTTCATTCTTTCTCTCTTCTCTTGTGCTCCTCTCCCTTTGCCTTTCCCTGAGACGTTTTCATCATTGATATGACACCATCACAAAATTTCCATCAAAGATACCAAAACCACCCCTTGAGCTTGTTCATAGGGGTAGTGTAAGACAATGCTGCTTCTTCAGAAATATCTTTTCATCTTAAGTTATAAAAGGAAATAAGAGAATTTGTTTTCAAATGGTTTTTGTTCAAAACGTTTATTGTTCTTAGAACAGTGAGGTTTTTAAGTTTGTTGAGTGCGTGAGTTTAACTTGCTTTTATTCTGTATATTTCTACTAACAAGAGCATGTAAAATGACAATAGAGAAGGAAAACACTCTGTTTTCTAAGCAAGCAGTTTTACATGAGAATCTTTTTTCCTTTTTTTTTTTTTTTTTCTATCCACCAGAGCTTAGGACAACCATAGGATTGATAGCTTTGGACAGCAGTGCATGCAGCCAGCCCTGCTGGTGGTGTTCGGGGCATTAAAGTGGTCTTGCTATCTTGCTGGTATTGTAATAACACTGATGCTATTTGTCCTTAAACTACACAGAGTTCTTCTGGTGACCAGGTGGCAAAAATTACTGGAAATAGGAGCATTCCAAGTTCTGTTTTTAAAAGGATACACTGTAATTCTTACTATGGGAGGCTGTCCTTCTGCAAATAGGCTTTTAAATTACTTGCAATGTTACAAGGTTCGAAGTTATTAATGACAATGCCCCTCTCCTTTTATTTACTTATTATTGATAAGATAACAGGAAAATTCATTTAAAAAAAATATTCATGTCTTCTCAGTTCCTCCTTACCTATGGGCATTTTATAACACATGTAAAGCTTACAAATGCAAAAACCAAATTTAAAAGAGAACTTTTCATATTGTGTGTGTGTGTGTGTGTGTGTAACAGATCCATGAAAATTAAATTATTTCAGGGCATTTGAGGCCTTGTCATCTCCGATGATTTCAGCCTCACCAGGTGGAATCACAAGGGCACATTTGTGATGTGGTTTCTAATGAATAGCTTCGATCACAAAGACAAGAAAAATTTCCTTGATAATGCGGCACATAGGCAGCAGAGGACCTATAAATGCTTTTAGTAATAGCATTCAAAGAACTCTGAGGGTTCTAAGAACAAGAACGATCTCCGTGAAAAGGGAACAAATTCTGGAGGTGCCATTTGCTTACACATCTAGCTTTAATCATTTCCTCAACGATTTGAACCTTAGTGAATCTCTCAGAAAGAGTTCTAGTTCAAAATTTACTACTTCAATCTTCCATGCACCCCCAAAACCAAAACTGTCCTCTGACATAGGATGTTAACAGTAAAGAAAATATAGGTGTTAGCAGGTAAAGAAAATACAGAGGATTGTTAGTCCCTTTTATGACCATTTTCTGAGTCCCACTTGGACAGGAGAGTGAGAAGCTGAAGCTCTACATCTGAAAGCAAAAGGGGAGGCGTGTCTTCTTGTAGTGCAGAACTCATTCCTTATGGAGGATTAAGTAAGGACCTTCCAATAAGCTGGTGATCTAAGAAATCGGTCAGAGTCCATTGTCATGACCACAGAATGAGCCCAGGGGGTGTTTCCGGTAATGCTGACCAAAATCTTGTGATGGCATCATCTTACCAATCTGATGAAGCCATGGAAAATGTTTGATATTTCAAGGAGTAAAAGGAGTCAGATCATCTTACTCAGGCAGTATAAATTACTTGATCCCACAAACTTCTGGGTCACGTGAGAGAAAGAATTTCTTGCTCTTCTCTTGGGTTCTGTGTATCACCAGGCAGCTTACTGAGCAGAGTAAACCATTTACAAACCTGTGAATGGTTAATCCATGGCTGAGCTCTACTTAAAAACTTCCTGAGTCGGTTAATAGTAATTAATTCTTTTGTTATTTTTCTCAGTGAAGGAAATAAAAATATTTTTAAATAGCCTTACTGATTTAATGATTCTTGTTATCCTTGTTATCTATAGTGTAAATGCACTGTTTTATTCACAAGGCTGGGGACTTTTTCTAAATATCAGATTCTTTTTTTTTAAGATTTTATTTATTTATTTGACAGAGAGAGAGCACAAGTAGGCAGAGCAACAGATAGAGGGAGAGGGAGAAGCAGGCTCTCAGTTGAAGCAGGGAGCCTGATGCTGGGCTCTATCCCAGGACCCAGGGATCATGACCTGAGCCCAAGGCAGATGCTTAACCGACTGAACCACCCAGGTGTGCCTAGAGATCAGATTTCTCAAACAAGAACAGAAACATTGCTTAACTTAGGGTGCCTGGGTGGCTCAGTTGGTTAAGCGACTGCCTTCGGCTCAGGTCATGATCCTGGAGTCCCAGGATTGAGTCCCGCATCGGGCTCCCTGCTCGGCAGGGAGTCTGCTTCTCCCTCTGACCCTCCCCCCTCTCATGTGCTCTCTCTCTCTCAGTCTCTCTCTCTCAAATAAATAAATAAAATCTTTAAAAAAAAAAAAAGAAACATTGCTTAACTTAGATCATGGAAATATATCAAAATATGTTTATTCTTGTGTCTCCCCCTTCCCCCCCCCGAAGGAAGGTAATAAACAAGGGCAAACCGAGGTTTTAACCACACATGTGACGTCAAAAGATTATACTGAATTCTCTGTTACAGTTAAGAAATGGTTGTTGAGATATTATTTTTCATTCAAATTTGTTTATCTATAAGACAGTAACACTGTTAAATCCTCTCTCTTTAAAAGGATGAAAGTAAATGTGTCAGAAGCTTGAATAACTATGTTCGGGGGCATTTATTGCTTATATAGCTCGTTCCTAATTTGATCTTGTAATGTAATAAATGTAAATGTAATAAAATATGTAAACATTTTCTATGTGCTCAATAACAATCTCACATGGCCCATTTTTATTTTTATTTAAAGATTTTTAATTTATTTATTTGACAGAGAGAGAGAGACAGCGAGAGAGGGAACACAAGCAGGGGGAGTGGGAGAGGGAGAAGCAGGCTTCCCGCCTAGCAGGGAGCCCGCTGCGGGACTAGATCCCAGGACCCTGAGATCATGACCCAAGCCGAAGGCAGATGCCTAATGACTGAGCCACCCAGGCGCCCCTCACATGGCCCATTTTTAAAACTGGAAAGCCAACGAGCAGTGTCATCTTCTTATTTTGTAGGAGATACATAATAAATAAGATGCATCATTTTTATATTTGATGTTTGGGGGTATCTTTCCAGCTCCCAAGTTGTACTTTTGCCTAGTTTATAACACAGGCGTTCATTTTATTTAAATAAGCAAATGAAGAGTTAGAGAGTGTTTAATACTACTTCATAGTTGTTGGAACTTCTTCTTTCAAAGAGATTTGTGCATGTCGAGGCAGTCTCTTAAAAGAAAAAGTAAAAATTTTGTCTGGGAGCCCTGGAAATGTTTACTTATGGTCCCAGAATTTGAGGAATTTGGGCAGTTGCCAGGTTGTGGTAGCATGGCCTCTGAAAACATTAGCCTGGCTTATTCTGAAGAATGCACTAGATATGAAATAATCTTATTAGTCTTAACCTTCAGAGAAAAGCGTAGCTGTGCAATTGTGTTTGAAATTAAACCAAATGCCCCATTTGCACGTATGCACCAAACTGCTGGAGTCTCTGATTTTGTAATTCTTAGAAACATTTGGTTTCTTTGGTGAGACTGCTATTTAAACACCTGCCCCACTTTTCCATCGCCGAGTGCCCAGGTCCATGGAGCACCCTCCTCCTACCCAGCTGTCACCTGCCTGAGATCTTAGTCAGTGGACTGCTGGTCGCTAACCCCTACCAGCATTTGCTTGGCTTGGCTCTGGGGACATGCTTCTCAGCCGCACAGGACATTATCATGTTTATCACACATGACAGCATCAATAGCAAATGCGAATTAAATTTTGTTTTGCAAATTTTTTGGCACAAGATTGTTAGACATACTTGAAAGGGACTGAAAGATACTATTTAGCAACAGTTGGGAATAACAGTTTAGAGTCTTCACAAACATTTCAAGTCTTATAATTATTCAAAATCACTCCTACAGATGGATCACTATCGTAATAATGAACCTTTTCATGGTACTTGCCATGTGCCAGGCCTGTTCTCAGTACTTTACAGATTTTAATGCACAAATACCTCATAACAACCAAAGAAGTAGGACTACTATATCCTCATTTTACAAAAAAAGAAAATGGAAACATTTAGAAGTTAATATCCCAAGATGCCCAAAGTGATACAGCCAGGAAGTGGTAGAATTGGGATGTGAACCCAGGACACATACCAAGGGCTCTCCTTTACAGCAGACAATACGGTTTTGTAAAAGAGCTCTTGGCATTTCCTTCACGGCAATACAATTAAATGACTGTACTCATGAGCATTTTGCTGTTCAGAACAGCTATAAGTAAAGCTACAACTGTTAAGTGTAGTTAATTGTTAACTGTTAACTTATAGCAAGTGACATCACACTGTTAGTTTTAGTTGCAAACACCAGTAGATTCTGAAATAATTTGAAATGTGGTAGTTCTATTTTCTCATTGATTTAAGCCCTTGGATAAATGTCATATTAATTAGATAACTGTTAAAATGGTTTACATTTAACCCAAATCTTTCTAGGAGACTAAGTTATACCAATGTCTTATTAATGCTTCAATAATTAATCACACAATCATATTAATCCTACTAATGTTCAAACCACTCACTCATCCCTATGAAAGGCCAAATGTCTTGCATAAGGCCTGGTTTTCACTTGTTTCACTGAGGTATTAGGAAAGCTCTTTAAAGCTTTTCCTAGATAGATAAAAATGTGTATGTAGTATTGACAAAATTAGAAATGCGTTAAGAGTAACATAAGATCATTTGCTAAATTACTTTTTGTTCTTATACCTAAAAGATAATTTTGTATATGTCGAAATATTATATAATGGATAATTAAAAAATATTATATAATGGGTAATTTAAAAAATAAACAAATACAACACTACATATAGAACTCTGTCCTCTTTAAACTGGAACAGAATTATGAGTGTCATTCCAGTGAGCGACCCACTTATTTTCCAAAACTGCACCTGTCCTTTCATTAATGAAATCTAATCTTGAAGACTAGTCACCTCTTCAGATTATGGCCAATAATCACTCCATTATTTGCTTTTTCAAGAAGTTAGTAGTTGAACTTATAATTTTTTCTCAGCTACTTGTAAAAGTTACTATTTCAGATTCTTTGCTAAATGATGTCTTAGCTTGACCACAGAGCTGTAGGATAGTTGTTGTTGGGGTATATATATATATATATATATAGTATACTGTTGGTAAGCAGTATAAGCTCCTTCTGCAAATATTTTACTATTGGCTCTGCAACACATACAGAAAGAGTTAGAAGTTTCAGAGAATCCGGGACAAATACAAAGACAAAAAGAAAGCAGAATCCTTTCTGGCAGTAACTTAATTTCTCTGGTTATTTTGGGCCCACAGTTGAATCTCTGATGGTCCAACTGTATGTGGTGATATGCAGAGAGCATAGCTTTGTATTTCATTCTCTATGCACCCACCCCTCTTTGGGTAACTGTTCCAACAGGTCATGGGGAGATACATGGAGATACATGGAGTGCATAGCTCCCTACCTGTGGCCACAAAGAACTTCTTTGGGCATATGCTGAATAGGGCATTAGAGACATGGGATTTGGTAACTGGGGTGAGCTCCCAGGGCTGGGGGGTGGGGGTGGACACCGGGATGCTGACGTGAATGGGCCCACAGATACATGATGTGCATCAGACCTCAGCGACATTCATTTCCAAGCTGTTAGGTTACCAAGGAAGGAGCCTTACCCGGGCCTTCTGCTCCATTTCTAGCATTAATCTTTCATGTTGCTCAGCTATGGCCAGTGTCGCAGAATGGACCTTCTGATAGATCATTTCTCCTTCCCTTGTTTGAAAAGTGAATAGTCCTTCTCCTGTGTCACACATTCTGTGAGAATAGAGATAGGGAAAGAGATGGGTCTTCATGTGTTCAAGTGCGTAACAGTTCTCCATGTAAAAGATGCCCCTGCCCTGTGTCACCCTCCTCCTTGACTTCCATGGGAGTTAGGGAAGCAGATTCAGCCTTGACCAAGCCAACCAACCAAAAAGCATATCTTTAAGTGGTACATGAGACGGAACGAAGGGCAAAAACCCATGACTATTTGCAATTTTAAAGATGAATCGTTCAAAACTGTGTACAGAAACAGATACAAGTGGGTTCAGCCACTGCTGTGCAGCACTCACATTTGTCTTCCTAATAAAGCAAATAGTTGTTTTCTTTAAGGAATTTCACATTTGTGTTATCATACCACTATTTCCTATGATTTCAGAGCTCCTGAAATGTAAAGAATCGAAGGAAAATCTGAAGTTTTATACTCACTCTAGTAGGAACCAAGAAGACTACACATTTTTTAGTTTACGGATTTGCATACATAGGCTGAAGCTTAAACCGAGTGATCCTTAAGCAAATCTTGTGCATCTTAGGAAATGACCTGGCATAAAGAAGTCCCTATTTAGGTGTGAGGATATTTGGCTTGAATTTTGGCTTTGCCACTTACCGGCAGTGTGACCTTGGACAAGTTAAATAACTCGCCTGTACCTCCTTTTCACATCTCTAATATAGGAAAAATAATAGCACTCATCTCATAAGATCCGTATGATAGTGGAA
Organism: Neomonachus schauinslandi; assembly: GCF_002201575.2. Taxonomy (NCBI): domain Eukaryota; kingdom Metazoa; phylum Chordata; class Mammalia; order Carnivora; family Phocidae; genus Neomonachus; species Neomonachus schauinslandi. The sequence continues at coordinate 7,993,198 of NC_058416.1, forward strand.
AGACCAATCTAAATATCCACTGTAGAGAAATGAGTGACTTTATTTTAGTATTTTTATCTGATGGACTATTACACAGTGATTACTAGGTCATTTCTGAGAGCATATAACATTAAAAGTTCTTATTATGTACATTCAAGAGGAAAAAATCAGAATAAAATTTCTTTTTCTACTATTTAATTATAATTACCTTTCTAAAACAACTTTATAGGAATAAAACCACTGACACCTTGTTAAGGCAATAGGATTATAGGTAAATTATATTAACAAAGGCTAATTCCAAGATGAAAAATATTTCTAATTAATACTTTAAGCCAGCCTTTAAAAATAATTGGAGGCCCTCAGAAAGACCCACTCACTATCAATATGATGCTAACATCAGAAAATTTGCATGAGATGTTCATGGGGCCAAACTATGTCTTCCAGCACCAAAAGGATTTTGGATTCTTCTCTGTGATTCTCCAAGGAGTTTTCAGTAGAAAAGAAATGTCTCAAGAGGCTTCAGACATTACAGAGGCTGCAAATGCCATCCCGTAGGGCCCCATAGAGCAAGCACTTAGCTTCTGTGAAAAAGATCTTAATAAAATTCACACAGCGTGAAATGGAAAGTCTGGGGGGAAAATGAAGTGTTTTCACAAAGTGAAACAAATGAGCTTTCTTTGTTGATTCCAAGGAGCAACGAAGTCCAACAGCCGGAACAGGACAAGGACTGACACGTGGTGAGCCAGCCTGTTCCGATGTGAGTTCCTGTTCATTGTCATCTGAAAAGCACTGCTTATGAGCCCTCGGAAATGAGATAATGAATACACAGACTGTCATTTCTTACTCAGTCACAGAGAGGCAGAGGGCTAACACTTGCCCACTTCCTGGGACTTAGCTGCCCAGAGAGGATTTGAAAGCTTACAGGAGGTTTCCTCCAGCTTCTGAAACACAGACTTCTGTCAACTCCAGCCTTTGATCAGCAAACAAGGAATTAAAACTCGCTGGCTTTAAAAAGTGGAGCCATTTTCTGTAAAAGGTGGTCTTTCTTCAATGCAGGTACCTGCAGCCAAGCTGCTCACACTTCTTTAGTAAAATTAGTTCAGACTTAATGACTTTTGTCTGCAGTGTTGGAATAAACAGCTTAGGTTTCTCTGCTTATTGTTTAAAACATGTTCTCTTGGGGTGCGTAAGAAGCAGATACAGAGATTTACCTCTTCTTTTATGTCTGAACAGTTTTCTGGGGACAAGCCAGTACTAGAGAAGATGGGGGGAGAGATGAAGTCATTCTGACTTGCTACTCTATGTGGGGTCCACAGACCAGCGGCACCAGCCTCACTGGGAGCCTGTCCAGTTTACCGGATCGGAACCTGCATTTACTAGATCCCAGGTGACCCCTCTTCACATTATAGTTTGAGAAGCACCAGCCTATAGAACTCTTTCTACACGTCACCATTTTATTAAGGGGAGCCGGAGATGACACTCAGGACCCAAATGAGGACCTATCAGAAGCTGTCTTTGTGCAGCTTCAGACGGTGACATAGGAGACCGAAGGTCAGAAAGGAAACACCATGACAACAAGGACAAAAAACCTAAAGAAATCCTTTCCTTAACTTGGGAAGAGCTGAGACAGAGGTGCGACCTACATTTCAGTATCCTAACCCCCTTGCCACCAATATGCACCTTCCTCAATTGCATTTATTTGGAGAAAAGGTGAAAATGGGGACACTGTACGTTTGTCTTGGCTCACAACTGAATTTGATTGAAATTTATAGACAATTACAACTGTTAGCTCTCTTTCTAATAACTAGGTGTTTTCACAAAATTAATACTTTTTCTTACCAAAAATGGAATGTTAAAGAATATAATCTCTGAGGTCCCTTCAGCTTTAAGGAACAAACTAGAGCCTCATAAAAACTCTAAGTAGGACTGACACACTAATTTCCAGGGTGTTTTGTTTGTTTGTTTGTTTGTTTTTTGCTTTTGACATTGTAACCTAGGGGACATTATAATAGTATAAGATCCAAAAGTCAAAGGGCACAGATTTCAACCATCACATCATGGCTGGCGATGTTCATTTATCCCGTATTTATCAAGTAGGTCCTGTAAGCCAGGCACTGTCCTGAGCCAGAGGATGAAAAGGACGGAAACGTATACACGACTCATTGCCTCTGAGGCTCTATAAGGAGTGGAGAAGATAAGCACTGTCATGAGAAGGACACACTTAACTGTAGTAAGTGCTAGCAGGGCGAAGCATGGGGCCAACAACAGGAGGTAATGGGGGACTGACCTGTAACACATTATTTTACCAATTCAGTCCCCTATCTATAAAACGGGGGCAACAAGACTTGATCACAAGATTGTTTTCATTTGTCTTTTAAGGAAACCAGGTGACAGTGGTCAGGAAGGGATTAATTCAGCAGGCGTGGCCGCCCAAATCCAGCATGTGTTAGTTTGTCAATAGGGTTCAATAGAGTAAGAGTCTAAGAAAATCCTAGTATTTTCCCTCAATGGCTTGTTTCCTTTCCTTTTCTTTTCTTTTCTTTCCTTTCTATCTCTCTCTTTCTTTCTTTCATTCAGATTTTATTTATTTGAGAAAGAGAGAGCATGAGCTGGGGGAGAGGCAGACTCCCCACTGAGCAGGGAGGCTGACGTGGGGCTGGATCCCAGGACCCTGAGATCATGACCTGAGCCGAAGGCAGATGCTTCACCGACTGAGCCCCCCGGGCGCCCCTCAATGGCTCTTTTTCAAATTCCATTTATCCTCTCCTTCTCTATTCCATCTCCCCACTCCCATAGTCATTCGAAATAACAGTACTCCCAGTCTAGTCTCTGCTGTGTTCTAATAAGGACTAACCAGAGTTCACGTGAATGAATGTCCGTGTTCACAGGAAACAGAACTCCAAATCAGGTGCTCCACTATGCAGGGTTCTCCCAGTTCCCCTCAAAGGGGAGAAACAGCTCTAAAAGAGGGTCCCCTGGAGGTAACTTCACTTGAGAACATGCCCTAGGTACCGTGTAAGCTATTAATGACTGCCCTCCTTTTCCTGCTTTTAAAGTCTCAAACTTAAGCCTGTATGAAGGGGTGGCTTCAAAATTCCAGTCTTTTTTCAAATGACAAACAAAAGAAATTCACCAAATCAAAAGTTATGGAAACACTTTACTTTTAAAAAGTGAACACAGATACTTTAAAATATGTACCTGTGGGTCTTTAGATATAATTTTACTACAGACGAGTCTGTCCACCTCTTGCAATGTTGTTGTTGTTCACGGCTGTATGACTTCATTCTCAGTGTAAGTTTCGCAGTATTGTTGATATATTTCACGACCAAATATTTACCCTCCGTGCACACAAAAATTTTAAACTCTCAGCAGTGGAGAAGGGCAGGAGAACTGTCCTGAAAACCCTGTGGTGTATCTATTTAGTATTTAAAATTTAATGTTTAATTATAGAAAGTAATGAAATTCTTCAAAGCACAGCCTTTCTGCAGAGCGGTTAAAACCAATTAACACTTTTTATCCCATTAACAGTTTAATCTTTATTGTCATTTAACAATGCAGGCATTCCACTTTTGTTTTAGCAGCTACGAAAAGGCTGAGGTTTCTCTCTATGAGCTCTGGTGAGTCAGATTTGGATCTGGTGTAAGAAAGTGAAAGCAAAATGGACAGACAAAAGCAATCAGATAGCAAGTCCAGAAATAGACCCAATTCATATGAGAGGTAAATATGGGATGAAAGTGTCATCTCTAGTCTGTGAGGGAAGCTGACTTTCCAATAAACTGTGTTGGACACTGGTCATTAGAAAAAAATACTGGATCCACGTCTCTACCTCCAGTGATACAAACTGCAGGGAAAGCAAGTGAAAAAAAGTAGTAGAAGAAAACAGGGAAGAATTCCTATATGAACTCAGAAGGAGGAAGGAGTTTCAAGCTATGATCCAAGCCAAAAGGTGACAAAAGAAAAAATGAATGAATCTCCTGAAAAAGATTTTTTTAAAAATAAAAAAGATAACATATTAGCAGGCAAATAAAAACTAGAAAAAATATTTGGAATTCACAACACCTGATGACTTCTCATCTATAAAGTAGGTATATTATGTCAGTCCTTTTTTGAGAGGGTTGTTTGAACATTAAATGAATAATATATGTAATCTTAAAACAGTGTATATTATTATTAATCATTAAATAGTAGTACTATTATCACTGCTACTGTCAAAATAGATACCTAAAACACAGTGCTAAATGAAAAAAGGAAAAAAAAAATAAATGAAAAAAGGAAAAAAAAATAAATGAAAAAAGGGTGACAGTAATATGTATAGTGTACTAACACTTTTGTGAAAAAAGTATGTCTTTGCTTGCTTCTACATGAAACTCTGGACCAATGCACAAGAAAGTAACTTTTTTTTTTTAAGATTTATTTATTTATTATTGAATGAGAGAGAGAGGAGAGAGAGAGAAAGCACGCTGGGGGAAGGGGCACAGAGAGAGACTGAATCAAGAAGACTCCACACTAAGCAGGGCATTCCCAGGGCCCTGAGATCGTGACCTGAGCCGAAACCGAGTGGGATGCTTAACCGACTGAGCCACCCAGGCGCCCCTCAACTAATATTTCTTTATGTAAATGGTCAAATTAAAAAAAGAAGTGCTATTAATTTATTAATTGGATTTAATTAATTCAAATTAAATTAATGTTAAATTTTAAAGCAAGGGTCAGACTACTCTCACAGGGCTTTTGTGAATATGTGCCTAGCTCAGTCTCTGTCACTTAGCAAATACACTTTTACTGTCAAACTTATAAAATACTGTACTCATCATTTGGGGCCTTCCTTCCAATTGAAACACACACACATGCATACACACACAGTCTCTTTCCAGTTTAGCAGACATCTGATCTGATTTTCAAGACAACCACGTTTGCAGAGTCTGGTATGTAATGAATTGAAGTAACAGCAACAATTGTAGCGATGGTGAGAATAATGGCTAACACTCAGGGGGCAAGGATTTAGGCCAGGCTTGGTGTTGAACACAGCATGTGCATTACCTCACGGAGCCTCAAACACCTGCAGGGCCGTCACTGCTTCCTCTTTTTTTTTTTGTTGTGAAAATTTTTTTTTTTTATTCTTATGTTAATCCCCATAATCCCCATCATTAGTTTTAGATGAAGTGTTCCATGATTCATTGTTTGTGCTCACTGCTTCCTCTTACAGAAAACACCTTCCTAAGGAGGTGAAGGAATCTGCCCAAGGTCATTGAAATTTAAGTGGCTGAGCTGTGTTCTGAACCCAGACCTGTGATTCTAGAGGGAAGCTCATTATCACTAAGCTCGATTTTGTTCATTCAAGATGAGAAGCAGAAACGCATGCATAATTCTTTAATTATGAAAATTTCTGTAGTGGAGAGAAAGAGAGAGCTCAGCACAGGGCTTGGGATAAAACATTTTGAAGGTGCTCTCTCCCTCTCTGCTGCTGTTCCTCTTCTGTCCAATCAAGTTCCTGAGAATATTTCTCAATGATGTGCCCGTAAAATGCATATTAAGGTAAATCAGTCAATTAGTCAATAAAACAGGTGAATTGCAATCAAATCCTCTCTGCACTCCCAAATTCATGTCAAGTCCTTTGTAAGGAGGAAGGTATAGTAGAACATTTGCTGTCCTCTGCCCCTTGACTGCATTATTGTATGGCGCCAAACATTTAATGCATATGGTGCCTGCTAGTTGATTTCACTGATGGGACCTTAGGCGATACAATGCTTTCCCTCAAACAAGTTGAGAAACCTGATCCTGCAAGGAGATCTTGATTTTAGTCCAATCTGCTGAAAATTAGCTTTGTGAAATACCTTTTTGATCCTTTATAAAACTAAGGTTTTTTTAAATGAAAGAGTTGATCTAAATGATCTTGAGTGTACAAATCTGTTTGAAGATTCTCTAAGTCTTCCACTTGTGGTGGCCAAATCATAATCACATTAATTAAAACACCTCCATCTTTTTGAATATTTTCAAAGTTTTAATTTTATTCTATTTTACTTACTTTTTCTTACTTTTGAATTTTCTTCTTTGGTTTTTCAACTCAATGCAAAAATCAATCGAGTGTCCCCAAAATTTTGGCTTTAGTAAATTCTTAAAGAGACATATCTATAAGATGCTCTTCTACCTACCTTCCTTTCTGCCTCAAAAGTTTAGAACGGAAAAATCCACCAGGTGAAGGTGTAAAGTAAGTCATAACACTTCGGTTGTTACTTAATGACCTCAACACATAATCACAAATTCCTACCATTATCATTATTATATTGCTACATTAGATGTTTATGAGGGTTTAGGGCAAAAAAACTTTTTTAAAGGCTTACAGCTAATTTTATATTCATCCTATACATATATCTCCAGGTGGCTTTATCTGAAAAATACTGGATACTCTTTGAGGATTAGGAGTTTAACATCCTTAACCCCCAGAGCAATCACAAAAAACACCTCATGTACTCCATACGCCTGTGGACTGAAATGACTTGAAAATTATCAGTATGATGGCGACCTGACAAGTATTGATTTGTAGTCCCTGAGAGTGCAAAATAAAGCAAAATAAAATATAAAAGAGAGAATTTTTTTTTTTTTTTTTAAAGAACAATCCCCTGGCGTTAGTGTATTCTTCTGAATGGAATAGGCCAAACCACCACAAAGAGAACAGAGAACTGATCCATCTTATGTTTCTGGCTGACGTACTTATTCTATTTTAAAACTCCTTGGGGGAGGCTGGGTGTATATCATATGAAACAGCTACGGACATAGACTCAAGTCGATTTGTCTGGGAGACAGCTAATAACAAAAGCAAGTCAAGCGAAAACTTAAATTCTGTCATTTAGAAATTATATTTCCCTTTTAAAGTGAATTTGACTGCCAGGATATGGTTGGGAAATTTTTACAGTTTAACATGCAAGTTACTAATATTTACTCACTGAATTAGAAGAATTATGCTTCTCTTCACCATTTTGAGGGGAACCTAAAAATGAGATCATTATATTCCCTCAGAGCAAAAAAGCCTGTAATCAGGGTTTACAAATTATGTCTTTATTCTCTTTTTGTGCCAAACATAATGAAGGCAATTTTTAAATTAAAGATAATTTCCGTGTCTCATGTGACTAGAGAGGAAAGTGTTTCAACTATAGCCAAAATAGAAAAGAAATGCAAGACTATACTTGATTTTACATGGATTTACTTTTTTACATTACAATCTTGCCTTTTCTTTTTAGGTTATTTTTATGCATTCATTGGCATTTTTTTGGGCATCAACCAATCACATGTCAAGCACTGTATTAGCCTCTGGAAAATATTTTTAAAAATCATATTAAAAAAGAAATAAGTAGGGGCTCCTGGGTGGCTCAGATGGGTAAGCTTCTGCCTTCAGCTCAGGTCATGATCCCAGGTCCTGGGGTCAGGCTCCCAACTCAGCAGGGAGTCTGCGTCTCTCTCTCTCTCTCTCTCTGCCTTTCCCCCTGCTGTGTTCTCTGTCTCTCAAATGAATAAATAAAATCTTAAAAAAAAAAGAAATAAGTAAATAATAAACATTAACTCCTGAGTTGTATTTACTCTCATATATATTTACCTTTTCATTTAAAAACTAAGCAAATGAGTAGGTGATTATATGAAATACATAATATAATAACACATTTTGGAGATTAAAAGCTAGTGAATTGGTTATATTGTGTTAAAATTTTCTCTACAGGTTTTTAGTTGACAGATCACTGATAGAGTATAACTTTTAGTCTTTTATTGCCATTATCAAAACAAGCCACCTAGTAAAATCACACAATCATTCCTATATATTGAGGGCAAGTACTGATGGGTAATATAAAAGATGTGAACATATGTTTAAGTAACAGCCTTTTCATCTGTTTTGAAACAGAAATGAAAATTTAGTGCCATTTACTTAAATTTTAAAAATTAAAGAATTTCAAATGCAACTACCTAGATTAAAAAAAAATAATGTCAAGTGTCATCATTCCAGGTTAACAGATTTTAAACCTTAATTTTTAAACTCCATTTAAACTTTAAATTGAACTCCTTTAAAAACCTGAATTGGGAATATAGCCAATGCTATTTTGATGGTATTATGGTCACAGAGGGGCTTCACTTGTGGTTAGCATAGCATAATGTATAGAGATGTTGAATCACGAAGTTGTACACCTGAAACTAATGTAACCCTGTGTGTCAACTAGATTCAAATAAAAAAAATAAACAAAAATCAGAATTGAAAATATGAACAGATCATTTGAATCACCTTTAATGTAGAAGCTAAGAAATGGAACCAATATTTCCCCATCATAAAAGTGTCAGCCCTTTTATGTTATCCCTTGGTATCTTTGACCTGAAGTGTAAGAATCTGGTGCTCATCAAGGTTCATACTGATGTAAAGTAGTTCAGGGCTGACCAACCATCTCGGTATTTCCCTTGATGAATCAGGTATAAATCTGTATTATGGCACTTTTAACATCCCAGCATTTTTAATTTTACATGCTTTCTTCCCAACTAGATTTTTCATATAAGACATGAAAGGAAGGAAAATCACAGTGCCTCGAAAATCTTAAAAATCTAGAGACAAAGCAGAAACGATCCAGGATTTCTTAGGGGCGGTGACTTTTGACAATATAATTCCTTTTACTGTTTGAGCAGGTTTTCCATCCCTACCCACCCCCCACCGATCTACCTTCACTTTCAATCTACCTCAAATAGTTTCTAGATTCCTACATACATCAAGTCATGGAACAAAGCAAATGACAGAAGAGATACTGATATTGAACGTTCCAAAAAAGATGTAAAGAAATGTTAGTTGCATACATGAACAAAATATTACTTATCCTATTCTGACCCAATTTTGGTTTTCAGTATTGCTGTTTTTAAAATTAGAAGGTTTGACTACGTGATTAATAAACTCTTTTGTCAAATATAGAAGTTCCTAGCTAAGCTGTGACTTAGTTCCATTTGAGGGGTAGTTTACTTTAAACTCCATTTAGTAATCGCTGTGTTTCAAGAGGTGGTTAATACCATTAAAACATGATTTACTATGTTGTGTTTCTTCAGTCTGAACTTGGGTGATTCTACTTTTCCTTAGTAACTTCCACGCAAGGGTTAAGAGAGGGTAGGTTCATGGAGTCATCCTGCTACTGCCCAGGTGTTCATGAAAGAAAGGGCATGGCCTCCAGCAGGAACCTGCAGGTCATATCAAGGTTCATTTATGTCCATCTCAGATCAGGGCAATTTATCATTTATTGAGCTTCAATAGTCCCATGGCTGCTACTGGAAATTCTCACTCAACCTGTCTGCCTCACATCCTGAAATCACCTTTACAGAGCCGAGAGTCACTCTTCACGGCAGGTGTGTTGAATCATTTTATGTGCCAACTTGACTAGGCTGCAGGGTGCCTGGACATTGAGTTAAACAATGTTCTGGGAATGTGTGTGTGTGTGTGGCGGGGGGGTGGTGGTTATAGATGAGATTAACATTTGGATCTGTAAACTAAGTGAAGCAGATTGTCCTCCCCACTGTGGGTGGGCCTCCTCCAATCCATGGGAAGTCTGAACAGAAGAAAAGGAGGTAAGAGAGAATTCAGTCTTTCTGCCTATTTTTGAGCTGGGACATTAGTCTTCTCCTGCACTTGGACTAGAATTTACACCCCCAGCTCTCCTGGAGCTCTAGCTTGCTCACTGCAGATGGCGAGACTTCCCCACTTGACTAATTCAGCTGGCACATCTCTGTCTTCAAACTCTGCCAGGCTCCCCTGTGCCAGTGGAAATCCCACTTCCCAGTTCTGGGCGCTTGCGAGTGGTGAGTGGGATCCATGTCTCTGACGTGACAAAAATTATGTGGGTGGTGGGGAGAGCAAAGAATGGAGAACACTAGACTTTACAAGAGGGGTGTATTCCTGTTTTCATTTTTTCTTCACTAAGGACGGAGCTCATCCAGTTCTTCCTGCTGAGATCTACACAGCTCTTGCTTTCTGAGTCAGGGTGTGGTGAAAAGAGAAGAAAACTACTGCCCACCACTCCCAAGAGGTGCCACTTTCTATTCCCCAAACACAGGCCTAGACTCAGTAAGACTTGTCATTCAAGGGCACCTTATTACTCAAGGGCACTTTCTCCCTAATCTGCCAAGGGTTTTTATTTGCTTTGAGTACTTTTATTCCAGCAAAAGAAACATGAAGTCAATATTCTGCTTCTGAAATTTAGAGTAAGATTCGAGTCTTCCTAGCAGGTTTTTATAAGTTTTCAAAAGTCATATCTAAATGACTAAGTCTGAGTTTTCTTATATATCCTGGCTAGAGAGAAACTGAGACATGACTTAAGAGAGGACTCTGTTCCTTCCAGACCTGGGTGATGGTGGGAAAGAGAAAACAGAAAGAGAAAGCCCTGGGTGAGGCTTACATACCCTGATATCTCTTATCTGAGTGGATATTCTGAAGAAGACAGGAATTAATAAGTTGGTATCTAGATTGAACCAATGGCCCTACACTTGTGACTCCACATAGGCCTCAGTTCAGAGGCAGAGCATCTAGAAAGTTCTGTGTAGAGGACTGGGGTTGAAGAAGAGGATATGAATATTCTAAGATTAAGGAAACTGCTTTGATCAGTGGATCCAAGCGAAAAGTGCCAGTATATGCCCCCAAAAGGCCAAATGGATAGATTCAGCAGCAGGCAATGTGGGGAAGACCAGACCAGTTGGTGCTTGATCTGAGGTTCCTTAACTACCTACGGCCATGTAAGTCGGCTATCTGTTCAAAGAGCATACTACATAAAACAGAAGAAGGGGGGGAGGTAAACCAGTATATTACCAAGATGACACACCCCAAAATGACAATTTAAAGTGGCTTCTCATCGGGAGGGAGCTTATGAAAAATATTAGATAGAAAATAATCTCCACTATCTTTGCTCAACTGAGTTGTATTAAAATTCTAGAGCCAGCCATAGTTGGGAAATAGTTGCAATTTCAAATAGCAACATCCTTACTCCCTTGCCTGTGAAATTAATTGGCAAAGGTTTCCATTTCCTGTGATCTCACATTATCTAGTCCTTCGGTCCACTCTACAGGCTTTCCATACATTTGTGGGGAAAAATCTTTCCAAGTTTCTGCCCACACTCTTTCCAGTTCCTCAACCATATCGTTCCTAGCTTTCAACAATCATTTGAGGGTATGGAGTAAAATGAATGCATTTTATTTTGATTGGTGTTATTACTGAAAAGGCTCTTGCCATTGACAGAAACGCAGAGAAAGAGCCAAAACCAAAAAAACGTATTCTTAGATGTTGAGCCTAGAGGATGATTTGTGCCGGAACAGCCAAATTCGCCCGTTCAGTGACTTAAGCTAGGAGGAGACTGCTGGCCCCTGAGACTGTGCCTCAGGGTTAGCGTCTCAGTGGTGGAGACTCAGGAGAAGGTGAGGAGGGTCTTGGCGAGGGTCTGTAGCCTCTTCCTGAATTTTCAGACCTCTGTTCCATTTTGTCTAATGTGAGGTAGAATTTACTGCATGTGATGGATTCCATAAGGCTTCAGACAATGGGGACTGATTCTGTATTTTTTATTTTATTTTATTTATTTATTTGACAGAGAGACACAGCAAGAGAGAGGGAACACAAGCAGGTGGAGGGGGAGAGGGAGAAGCAGGCTTCCCGCTGAGCAGGGAGCCTGATGCAGGGCTCCATCCCAGGACCCTGGGATCATGACCTGAGCCGAAGGCAGACGCTTAACGACTGAGCCACCCAGGCGCCCTTGCTTCTGTATTTTAAATAAACACTTTAGGTTGTGACTTCTGCACGCCTAAGATTGAGATTAGTGCTTTCAGAGCAAGCCGGGGACAGTTTCCTGCTCCATCCAGTGTAGGTGAGAACCAGAACCATGCAGACCCCTCTCACGGGATCAAATCCTCATTATCTTGTTCACTCCTTCCACATTTATCTATCTATCGTTCACAGTGTGCAAGCACTTGGCCCGGTGTAGGACAGGCTGCGTGGTGACAGGTGGTGATTTGGAAAAGCTACATAAGTGAGATTCTGGCTTTCCTTGCACGGAGTTCCTACTCTCTCCACCACCTCCGGTTCACCACATCTCCATGCCTGGGCCCCTATCCATTCCTTTCCTAGTTCCAGAAATATCTCCAATCGTTAATTAAGCACCTTCAAGAGAGTTGAGGCAGGCTGGTGGTCGGAATGAAATTAATGACTTATGTAACTGACAGGTATTTCTAGAAACAGAGTTTTGATTTTCTGGAGGGGGCGATTTCAAGTCTGTGGGAGTGAGAGCCATGACCACGGTGATGTCAGAGGGCTGTGTGGAGATTACTAGTTTCCTGGTGTGTCAGGAGGAGGAAAGGAGATAAGAAAATCCTGCCTTACAGACATGCCCCCTTAACATTCCTTACAACTGTGGCAAGAGCTGGTCAAGGCACCTGCTGCAGCTCATTTAAGAACCGGCCCCCCTGGGGGCTCCCCAGCTTCTCCGCATGAGTGGCCAGGCAGAGAGAGAGAGAGAAGACAGATGATCTGGCCGCTCAGCATCCTCTCTGGCAGCCTGCTCAGCTCAGGATGACAAACTGTGGAAGCCCCAAGGAGGTGGGGCTTTCTGGGAATCTTTTCTACCAGTCTCAGCCCGGCACCAACTGTTGTAAAGAATGGAATAAAAATGCCATAGGAAAGTAGTTGAGAGAAATTTACTCTTTTACCCTTGAGACCTAATGGGGATTCAAGCAGTATGCATTTTATTTTATTTTTCTTAATGGTCAAAGTCCTTGGCTGCATACTGTAAATACCTATCATGGATCAAAGCAATCTTAGTGAAAAATATTCCTTTCAGCTTTGCTAGTTGTTAAAGCTCCATGAAGTGCTCATTTGAAATGCTATCTTCTCTATGAACAAAAAGATCATTTGTTGCTAAGTTGTATCTGTATGATTTCATTTTTTTCTTATTGCATATAAGGATGTTTATAGAATCTCAATTATATAACGTTTTGTATTGCTCTGTTATCTACAATTCTAAATGCTGGAGCTACAAAGATATCTTATGTTTATATAATTCATACTGTTTTTTTCCCACCTAGGGATTAATTACTCATTTCAGCTTCCAACAGTTATTTCTCTTGCTACTTTAATTAGGTTTTCCTACAAATTGAAGGGGAGAAGGAATAAGCAAGGTAGAAAACAAGAGAATTGAAAAGCAAGTCTACTGTTTCTTTCCAATTTACGTCAAAGAGAGTGGTAAAGGTTTTAAAACCAGGGTGAAGAGACTGAGTGGCACTGGAGGACCCCTAACAGAGGGAAGGAGAACGTGCAAGGCTAAGACGATGCGTTGGGAGGCAGGTGCCACCCTGGGAAACACATGGATGAGGAGCCCAAGGGCTTGGGCTCAGCTCCAATGCTTTGGAAAAGTCACCTGACCCCCAAGTCTCAGCTGCTCAGCTATAAAACTGTTTGCCTTATGCACTTTATAGGATTGCTAGGAGGATCAAAATGTGAAAGCATTTTGGAAACTGTCAAGCACTTTGAAACGAAAGATATTATTAGTGTGATTATGAGAGATGGTTTGACAAAAGCATACAGTATCTGGAGACTGACACTAAAACATCCTCCTTAGCAAATGTCCTCTTGCTGTTCTTCGGAGTATCCTCAGCCTCTGCTCTATCCCGGATGATGCTGCATCTTCTGTGTTTGGAGATGGTGTTTCCTGGTCTCAAACTGTGACCCACAAGGCCCCTGACAGGCCACTTGCACCCTGGTGTGTGCTCTGTCAAACCAGCAATGGTCCCCGTAAGAGAATTTGCCTGTGAAAAACTGCTTCCCCCCTGGGTCAAGCAGAAACTTTCCACGGAGGGCAATCTGCCCTCTGCTTCCAGCAACACAGACCGTGTTTGAGAAGGGGACGAGAACCACTTAGCTATTTCACCAGCTCACGGAAAGGTCATTTTTCACCCTGTTTCTCCTGCAGTGGAAGGTTTTGATTGCATCGCTCTGGTAATGTTGCCTTTTTTGAAATTCATTTTTGTTCTCAGGGGCTGTGCTATCTTCCCCCTATACAAGTTCCATTATATGTAGTGCAGCAGAGCATGGAGATGATGTAGTTAGAATGGCAGGCAAAACAGCCCATTACTATACCTATTGTTAGCTTGCTGCATATTCAGTAGAAAATGCAAAAAAAATTATTTATAGTTGATCAGGATTGGAATAAATAACAGTCTTAGTTTCTGATTTTTGGTTTGGGTGACTTTATGTATTTTTCTCTGGGGTTCTATTTAAAACATGGCAATTTACCTTGGTGCCAAGAGTAAGAAAGAATTTCTTACTTCTTTAGAGTTTCTATGTTATTGCAGGGTTCACTTGAACCCATTTTACTAGTAAATAGAACAATGATATATATTTTGTTACGATCCCGTGCTGTCATTTTAGATGTTTTTGCTGCATATTTGTTATTAATATTTTAAATCAACATAAATATGATTGAATTTAACTTTAGAGACACGCAGTGTTTTGCCATTAATGCCAACACATGCCAAAGAAAACAGTCTAATTATTTACTACTTAAATGTTCTAGTTGAAAAGAAGAGTTCTGGATTCAGGCAGGAATTTCTTTTCTGGATGTGCTCATGACTTGCGTGACTTGAATGTATTGATTGCTCTCTATTTGTACCGATATCTATTCTCTGTCCTTTTCCGCATAGTGTATGTCTGGCATTGTGCCCTGGGAAGCTGACTTCTACAGGCCCAGCCTTCTTTGCCTTCTGGTTTGGCCAAAGGGTGGGGCATTCCCAGAAGAGAATGGGAGTGAACAGGAGGTACTTTCCCCCACCCTTTCCTTCCTGTCTTAGCACTGTGGTTTTGGCAAGCTTCCATCCACCAAGGATCCAAGTTCTCTCCGGGTTCTGGTTTCCTTATTCCCTCAGGCACGGAATAGATAAAAGCTTCTCTCTGTTGCTACTCTTGGGATGCCCACCACGCTATGTTTGTTCCATAATCACACCCACACCTCTTTAAGGAACTCTTACACTGAATTCTCCCCAAATTCTTTGAGTAGGTAATTTCTGTATTGCTGGGCCCAAACTTAATTCATAACAAGTTATTTACTCTCTCAGACTCTCCATTTTCTCATTTACAAGATGAGGAAAATAATGACAGTACATCTAATAAGTTTGCTGTGATGAACAATAATAAGGATGGTGACACTAATAATAATAATGATAATAATAAATATAGCACTTGACATGCATGATGTACCTACTCCAAAGCTCAGCTTCTACCATAGTATCAAAGTACGTTGCCCAGGTGTGTCAACAGATGATCTTGGGTATTGCATATTAGTTAAAATTAGAAATTTTAAAAAATATTGTATAATAACCCAAAGAGAGGGAACTAGATAGCAGAAGAAAAATGTTTTGTGGACTATAATCTTAAGAGAAAGATAGCACAAAATTTAAACACACCAAGGCTTTGGCTTAGAAGAGTTCTCGAGTTAGGTCATGGAGTCTATCTAGATGAAAGCTAGTGCCATATAATTTTGTGTTTGGGGCAGGAGGGTTAGCTCTTGGCTAAGTCTAACAGGATATGACAACAAATGTTACCCAAATATTTTGTATCCTGAGCCAAGAATACCACAGGAGAATGAGTTTTTGGAGTGCAGGCCTGAAGGATTCTCCAGAAAATTGTGATAATGACTAGGCAGAGAAATTTAAGAGCCGTGCT
The DNA here is from genome assembly GCF_002201575.2 of Neomonachus schauinslandi. Classification (NCBI taxonomy): domain Eukaryota; kingdom Metazoa; phylum Chordata; class Mammalia; order Carnivora; family Phocidae; genus Neomonachus; species Neomonachus schauinslandi. Next base: position 8,008,877 of record NC_058416.1, read on the forward strand.
TTTTTAATTGGATGTTGGGTACATTCAAAATATTGGGCTGGTCTGGTCTATGTCAAGTCTCTGAGAGAAGTATTAGGAGATATGGGCATTTTGGGGAGAAGACATTATAGTGGGTCCTTAATGTCCTCCTAGCTTTAGATCAAAAGGAAAATACGTCTAGGCCGAGACATCAGGCTAACACTTAGTACTGCTGTCCTCTATGTCAATGAGGTGTTGCTAGGCTGTTTGAAGGCGCTCATGTGAAGATAAGAATAATAACTTACTTGGAAAATACCTTTTTTTATAAATACGGACCCAAGTTCAAAGGTGTAAGTGTGAATGGTGTAAAGCACCATTTTCTTCCCTGAAGAACATATCAAGAATCTCAATATTCTTCAACAATGACCCAAAGTGACACCTAGACCCAAACATGATCTCATTTTATGAGGTGGAATTAAATTAAGATCTCCATTTAAAAGACGTTTGAAACAACACCTTAACTTTCTTGAGGAAGCTTTCAATTTCCCCCACATTACCGTAATATTCCAAAATCATACACACCCTTGAGCTGACCCTGTGCAGTCTAAAAATTCTCTCATAAATTAAGCTTTTAAGTTTAAAGACAGATCAAACAGGTTTTATCCAGGATACACATGGTTTTTACTACTGAGTATAAACTTTCATTGATCCTTCCACTTCATTCTATTTAAAAAGACAGTGCTGTTTACATTACTTTTAAGACATATTTTTAGGTTGTCCTTTCACACACAAGAAAAATAATCCTTTGGTGGATATTTTTTTCTATTTTCTGTTCTCATCAGTAAACGTATGAAATTCATACGTTTCACAAGAATGCTTCCACTGCATTTTAAAAACTCCTTCCAAGGGAGCCAGCTTAGGAAAGAACTCATATAATTAGCATTTTTTGATGGATGGCTAGTGTCAAGAGGGAGAGATGAAAATGCTTGCTGCAGATTGAGAATGCACATGCACATGCCAGCAACAGTGCGGTGTGAATGGAGAAGGTGACTTATATTAGCTGTTTTGTTTTAGATAACCAAACATTATTTTTCCTAGTTTTGTAATTTCTATTGTCATAAGCATGTTTTTACTGAAAGCCTTATGTGTATTTCTATCTTCAGTTTTGGCCAGATCTATAGCTAACTACCTTGGAGTCTTTGGTGAATACTTCATTGAGCCCTTGCCATTTGGAGAGAAGATAAGCTAAAATAAAAACATTCTCATTCTTTAAGTAAATATTTGACTTAAGCTAAAACATCTTCAAATAAATAAGCACAGTTTTTTGTGTGTACCTATGTGCCAGAAATACATATGTTTGTTGAAGAGGAACTTCCAGAAAAGGACTTTAGGTATATATTCTTAAAAAAAAAAAAAAAAAGATTTATTTCTTTATCTTAGAGAGAGAGAGAGAGAGAGAGAGAGAGCCTGAGCAGGGTGAGGGGCAGAGGGACAGGGAGACAAGCAGACTCCCTGCTGAGTGGGGAGCCCGATGCAGGGTTCAATCCCAGGACCCTGAGATCATGACCTGAGCCAAAATCAAGGGTCAGATGCTTAACCGACTGAGCCATCCAGGCACCCCAGGTATATATATATTTTACAACACTTATTAAAGTGATTTGACCATAACACAGGAGGGAACATTTTAATCTAGACATTGTATAATATCCTGGGTATGTGAGGATAGGCTCTTCTTATGTATGGTCTGATAAAGACAAGTTTTGGAATTTGTGTACCACCTTTGTGCTGGTGAACACAGGCAATATCAAGGACAGATATTATAAGGAATTCAAGGCTGAATCTACAAATACACTTTTGGGCAGGCAGGTTGAATACAGGGCATTTCTGAGAATAAAAGAAAAATCAGTCCTTTCTGGTTGTTTCAGTCCTTTGTATCGGATTTCATTTATTCCACTTCTTTAGATTTTAAACTGTGTTCATTTGATCAAAATTGTTGCTCTTGATGAACTGCTTTACAGGAAATCTTTTGAAGCTTTGATTTTGATTACAAGAAGTAGTGTTTTAAGGGACCATAATAATAAAATCGCCATGCTCATTTATTTCAAAAAACAGAACCCAACAACTGTGAAATCTTGTGACTCTATGAAGAAATAAATGAATTGATGAGCACTATGTCCATGTAAATTATGGTCAAAGATGAAGACTTTCAACTGTATAAACTCATATCTGTCTATCCTTCAGGAAATCAATCAAATTTGATATTCTGTGCCAGTGGTAACCTAGATTTAAATGATCTGCATTTTGTATTAAGATTTTCTATTTTTCAGATACATTTAAATTTAGAATTAACATGTAGGATCACAAGGGAAATGTGAACATCAAACTGTTCCTGACTTAACCACTTGTCATAATCCTCTTACCTAGCAAATTGTCCTTTCAGTTAAAAAATTGAGAGGTAAAGATAATGAGTTCAAAGCTGGTCTAATATCATGAAAACAAAATATTTTAACAGATATGCACTATATAATTATCATGTGTTCTACCCTTCAGTATTCTGAAACAGGATTCAGAATATCTTGATGTCTGAAAATAACAAATTTCTAACAAATATAATTGTAATATTTTCATATTTTTTATTTCACATTTTTATTTCACAACTTTTAGTTATAAGAAGCATGTATAGAAAAGATGAGATAAAATATAAACATAGAGCTCAATGATGCATCAGAAAGTAAACACGAGTATGATTACCACTTAATCAAAACTTAGAACATAGTTAGCATCCTAGGATTTTCTGTTCCCCAATTCCTACCACCTCTCCATTCTACACTCTGATTTAAGCAGTTGTTTATGGCAATAACTTCCTGGGGTGTTTTTGTTTTTGTTTTAGTTTTTCATCTAAATATGCATCCATAAACACTGTAGTTCAGTCTTGCTGATTTTTCAATTTTATTCTTTTGTGTTTGGCTTCTTTTCCTCCCTGAAAATGATATTTATTCATCCATGTAGCTGTGTATAGAGTAGGCCATTCATTGTTATTGAAGTATTCTATTATTTGATTATGCTAAACTGTTCCAGTTGCTTCACATCTTCACTAACATTTGGTATTGCCAGTCTTTTAAATTTTAACCATAATTGAATGTGAACTATCTTATCTCATCGAAACTTGAATTTGTAATAAGAAGATTGAATGATCTTATTATTTGTATTGATTATTTAGATATCCTCTTTTGTCCAGTGCCCATTCAAGTTACTTGTTCATTTTCATATTGGGTCATCTTTTCCTTATTGCTTCTTTTTAGTTCATTACATACTCCGGAAATGAGTCCTTCATGAGTCATATATGTTGCAAATATTTTCTTTCGTACTATGCCTAATTTTCATGCCCTCCATGGTCTTTTATGAATAGAATTTCTTAATTTTCCTTTTCTTCTTTTTTTAAAAAAAGATTTACTTATTTATTTTAGAGAGAGAGAGAGGATGAGGGGAGGGAGGGGCAGAGGCAGAGAATTTTCAAGCAGACTCCCTGATGAGCACAGAGCTTGAGACAGGGCTCTATCTCAGGACTCTGAGATCTTGACCTGAGCCAAAACCAAGAGTTGGATGCATAACCAACTGAGCCAGGCACGCACCCCAGAATTTCTTAATATTCTTAATCCTAATGTGGTCCAGTATACTGACTCTTTTATTAGTGTTTTAGGAGTTCTATTTAAAAGGAATTTCTCCTTTGAAATCATGAAGATATTCTCCTCTCTTTGAATCCAAAAATTATATTATTTTAATCTCATATTTTAAATCTATAATCTATCTATAATTAATTTTCTAGTGTTTATCTCTGTAAGGTTGGATCAGTTACTCTTTTTTACTACTGAAGTATAATTCACATGCAACATTATATTAGTTTCAGGTATACCACAGAGTGATCTGACAGTTCTGTACATTACTCAGTGCTTAACACAATAAATGTAGTCACCATCTGTCATCACATAACATTATTACAATATTATTATGAGTCAGTTACTTTTTATTCCCTATGGCTATCCAGTTGACTTAGCACAATTTATTAAAAAGACTGACTAAACTCCATGCTCAGTGGGGAGTCGGCTTGAGATTTTTCTCCCTTTGCCCCTCCACCTACTTGCATGTGCATGCACATGATCTCTCTAAAATAAATAAATAAAATCTTAAAAAAAATAGAAAGAATATTTCCCAAATGCTCTCCATTACCACCTTTGACATAAAACAGATATCTATACAAAAAGTCTATGTTTCTTCAAATGGCCAGAGATCTATTCTTGTGTTAATGTTACACTGTCTTAAACAGTTTAGCTTTATAATATGTCTAAATATCTGGAAGGGCTTATCTTCTCAGCCTGTTCTTCAACGATGAATTGGCTAATTCACATGAGGTTTTCCATGTTAATTTCCATATAATTTTGGAATTAGCTTTCTAAGTTTCATGTCTTCACTATTTTCATTTATCTTTATTCAGTACTGCATTTCTAATAGATCTGGGAACAGTCTTTTTTCATCACAGATGTCTTTCAGCATGTCTGCATTCCCTTTGACGAAGGTCTGCTGGGGAAGAATTATATCAGATTTCGGTTTGTATACAATATTTTAATTTCACGTTTAATCTTAAAGAATATATTCACTAAACTTGGAATTTTAAGTCAACAGTTATTTCCCTTTAGCACTTTATAGGTATTATTCCATTTTTTTCTGACTTTCATAATTTCTACTGAACTATTAGCTATAAGTTACACTGTAACTTCTGAAAATAGCCAGTTTCTTTCAAGAGCATCTTTCTTTTTATCATCCTTAGATTTAGTAGAAATTCCTGCCTGTATGGTATGATGTCTTTGTTATTTTTGAAAATCCTTGGCCAATATATCTTGAAGTTTTGCACCTGTCCACTTTTCTCTCTTCTCTTCTTGGATTCTAATAAAACATAACAATCCTGTATGTTTCTCATGTTCTCTTCCTTTTGTCTCCCTGTGCTTCCCCCTCACCCCCCGGATATTTCTTCTGATCTTTTCCCCCATTAATTACTAATTTTTTAAAAATAAGCCTAATCTGCAGTTACATACAACTGATTAGTTCACAATGTTTGTTGTTGTATGTGTTGTATGGACCTGCAATTTTTTTTGACACTGCTTCTATCAAAAGTAACCCTCTATGGCCTCTCATTGTAGGTCATAAAAGCCAGCTTTCACCTAACTCTCTCTTTTTTGAGATGCTTGCTCTTGGAGTTCAGTCATCATGCTGAGGAAGTACAGGCCACGCTGAGGAGGCTATGGGTAAGTACACCAGGTATTTCCCAGGGAAGATTGAGATCCAGATGACATCAACTTCTAGACATGTGAGTGAGGAAGCCTTTGAGAAGACTCTGTCCTTGGCCTCCATCTGATTGCAAACACATGAGAGAACAATGAGCAAGAACTACTTAGCTAAACCCAGTCAACTCTGAATTGTGAGAGGTGGTGGTGATGACGATAATTTTATTAATACGAAAGATGATAGTTATAGTGATTTTTGCTGTTTTACACCACTGTTTCAGAAAGAAGAAAAGTAACTGGAACTTGGTGTTTATTAGGTCTAAAATTCTTATTTGTTCACTTTTAAAATAGCTTCCACTTTCTTGACTAAATTCTCAATCTTGTCATTTATCTCTTTACGTATTATAAGTGTCTGCATCTTGAAGTCTGTCTAGGGTAACTCCAGGATTGGGGTCTCTTTGGGTTGGTTATTATTGTCCATTGTTCCTTCCAGTTTTTCTTCATCTCTAGTGGGTGGCTCATCTCAGTTTTGTTCTCTTTATTTTTTATTGTGCAATAGACATTTTATTGAAATAATTTTAGGCCTAAAATGCACATTACCTTCCTCCTGAGATGATTTACATTTGTCTTCTCCAAGATCCTAACTTTGTAAATTGTGCACTTTGAATTAGAATTGTTGACAGTAGGTGAAGGGCAGTAGATGAAGGACATCTTAGTGTATTATAGCATCAGAACTTTAGCATAAAATAAAAACAGTCACTTAAATCTTTTGAGAAATAAATGTAATATACATTAGGGCTTAGTTCTTTGCAATTAAAAAATTATACTACTTTGAAAATCCATTAATTCTAGAATCCATTTATATGTACATGCACGGAAGACACAGAGACAAATAAGTTATAGTACCAGCATTCTAGAGCTTCATCATTAGGAGAGGCAACAAATAAGTAACTATAAAAATCTGAAATAGTAAGTACTGTAATAGAAATAGTATGCTGCACTAGGGGAGTGCTGGAAACTGCTAGGCAAAGCTTGGGCCACAAGATTGGGTTTACTAGTGAAGGGATTACTTGTACGAGGTGTGGTCCTTGACACACCTTTATAAACAAAAAAAGTAAAAAAAATTTAAAAAGTGTATATACATACACACACACAGAGAGAGAGAGATCGCTCAAAAGTATAATTATAACACTATTATCATCTTGGGGAGCCAGTAGCTATTTATTATGCTTAATAATGTAAATCAGGTTTTAAAATATAAACACCATCAGTACAAGTGTCGTACTTCCTAAATCATGGTTCCATGCTTAATCTTTAAAGCATGTTTTTTGGTGAGAATGCTAACATAACCACTCATCAACGGCATGGGGCCTAGGTCTTTACGTTTGATTACATTTTGTTTTCAAAGATTTAATTATAGTCTTTCCTCTTCTAAGATTATAGAATTATTAAGACCTGAAATATATTAAGCCATTACTGGGTACTCCCAATGTCTTAGCTATTTAGATTTTGAGCAGTCTCCAGTGTTCTTTTTTGTCAGAGTCTAGTATATTCATGTATCCATTTGGATGGGCATCCTGATTCTCTTCCCAGTATTCACCCAGATCAATGCTGTCTCTGGTCACACTAAACAATGAGGGGCAAACAGAGGATCAGCATATTGGAGATGAAGTAAGTGTTCACAGTGAATACTATTGGGCTTATTTGAGTGCTAGAATTCATGACCAGTACAAAAACACCAGGCAGGTTCTCCTCTATTTATGAGCCGTAAAGCTATTAACACAATAGAAATTGATTACTCACTCTTGATGGCCTGGCATAAAATATGCCTCCTTTTTAAAACTAAATAGGGGCCTCAACACAATAGTAGAGAAACAAGTTTTCTAACAATTTTACTACCTTGTTATTTCCAAACCCTGTCTCATAGTTTCCTTCTTGATAAAATGTGCTCTATTGTTACTTCCAACTCACACAAGAGTTTCTGCTTTCTGAATAGAGGATTAAACCACTCAGTGCTTCATGCTGTATGGAAATTGCCTATTTCCCTCAGCTTTCAATCAGCTGCTGTGTGCTCTTATTCCAACTCTTTGCTTCCATCCACCCCAAACTACTTTAAATGCACAAAGAGGCAAATCTGCTTTTCAGTGTCTCTGAAACTCAGTGTGGACACCATATTCTTCTGCCCTTATTCCCATCAGCTGTAGTCACATGGAATTCTGCTACATTAGGTTAGACAAGGCAACTTCTTACTGATTTTAAAGAGCATTGAACCTTATATTTCTTTAAAAAATATACTTAGGAAACATATTATTGTATAAACTATGTCTTTATTTTTCTGTGTTTTTCACTTTGACATCTAGGGCCTTGCTGACCCTGTGGGGTCTGACCCTCCCAGAGTTAGCCAATTCCTAGAGATGGTAAATAATTCAACTGCAAGCATGCTTTTTAAATGTAAACCAAGCAATCCAGATCCCACATCTCCAGCCACCTCCTTACTGGGCTCTCATACTCTAGACTACTATACTAATCACTCCAGGGCCAATTACTAGACACTGGGGACAGCCGCTACATCTCAGAGCCCACTAAAATAATTCAAACTACCCACTCCTAATCCTGCTTACCCTGCATTACCCATTCCACAAAGGCCCTTGGCTGCAGTCCCTGCTTCCCTCTACCTCCTGACCGATCCTGGGACTTCGCCATGTGGCCCGCCATGCCATGGCATGACCCCTCTTCCTGAGAACTGTAAGCGACAAACTATCTTTTCAATGGCAGTCATCTCCTGGTCTGTTGGCCTTCCCATACTACTAATAATAAAATCTATCAAAAACAATTACCATGTACCCTAAGTAACTTTTTGTTTTTTATAAGCACTTATTAGGTACAACAGGAAATGTGTTTCCCATTTTTTTCTATTGTTTTGATAACATACTTTTTTTATTTCTCAAAGCTTATGTTTTATTCACAGAGAAAGATTTTAAATGAGGCCTGATGAGTACTTTTACAAATTAACCTTTGTATTGCAAAAGCTTTTTGTCACGAAATATTACATAGGGATTAAAATTCAGAAATATATCCGATGTAGATTGGATTCCAGAAATTCTTGCAAGAAAATGCCTGTGGTGCAAAAAGAATGAGAGAATTTTTCTTTATACCAGAACTCACAAGTTATGTGAAGCAAGAAACTAAAGTATGTTTAAAATTCTCAGCTGCGGAATGGATAAAGGAGTTGTAGTATATTCACATTGCAATAAAAAGGAATGAACTCCTGGATATGAAACACCACAGAAGAATCTAAAGACACTACGCTAAGTAAAAGTAGCCAGACATGCATTTAAATGACATTCTGAAGAAAAGCAAATCTGTGGGGAAAGAAATCAGAACAGTGTTTCCCAGTGGCTGGAGGCGGGGTTGATGGTTTTGCTCACTGGGTATACATTTGGAAATTAGAAATAATTCACAAATTATTCTCAGAAAAGGAGCAAAATTCAAAACACCATTCTAGGGCAGAAATTATAAGTAACCAGGGAAAGACATTTTTGTCAATTTTTCAGGGTCTGTTACCTAAAGCAACTTTGAGCGACTGAAGGCACAATCTGAAAACCTCATTTTCTTTAAATGACGATAAGGGTCCTGAGACAACGTAGGGACATTCTAAGGTAGACGAGTATAGGAAAAGAACAGTTTGGATAAAGTAGAGTCAGCAGAACCCATACAAATAAAAAGACACAAACCAAAATAAACCCTGGCTCTTTGGGGTTAAGGTTCTTACCATTTCCATAGCGAAGAGGATATAGAAACACCCGAGTGAGAACTGCATGGAGACACACTTACAGTTTGCCATTTATAGTTATAATGAATGTTAATTGCAAGTTACTGGCCCCATAGTGCTCATCATATAGCACCATTCCCAGCTAAAATTTCCTAGTTAACTCCTCAAGGTGGAGCTTTACAGAGTAATATGGACGAAGTGGGCTTCGAACTACAAATTCCCTCAATGATCTGGCAGATAGGAAAGAATGTTTCCTCCAGGAGGCACAGTTTCGTCTGGGTGGGGGTTTGAGGGTTCTGTATTACACTCTGACCTCCCCAGAAGAGAGAAATTAGTTTTTAGCCTCCTCAGCAAGGTTGGAGGAAACAGAAACGAATCCACTTGAATAGAACTGGGATTCGGCAGTGAAAATGATGTTGCTGAAGCATTCTTTTTCTTGATTAGACTTTATATTTACAAATAAATTAGTTAATTCCAGCAGAATTACTAATGTTTTTGTTTTCTAGCTCTCTGTTGAATGAAGTAGTTTTTGCCATTTGTCCTAATAGTAAAACAATGAATGCAAATATAGTAGCCTCAGAAATCACCGTACACAAGTAGAATGGGTTCAGAGTGGTAACAGGAAAGCAAATAGAAGAAAGTCAATGTGGAATTTCAATGGCTGCATGACCGATCCAAACCCTGATTTGACTTATTTCAAATACAATCCCTTTACAGAGCAATGAAGCATGGGTCTTTCAAATATAACTGTAGAGAAAGTCCTTTATTTCAAAGGCTGTGAGGTTGGAAGAATTCATTCATCTGCAAAGCCAAATGTCAAAAGTTGTTTCCCATTCCTCATCAGGCCAGTGGTTGACCAGGTGCCCAACGGACAGTTCTACCACAGGAAACAGGGCGTGAGGTGGGGAACTGATGCCTTCAGATTGAAAAGGTGTCAGGCCGTGTTGCTGCCTTGTTTAGTAGCACCCTGGGATCTGATTTCTCATTTCTCTTTTAAAATAGAAAATTCAAGTTCAGATGCTGCCTTAAATTAAAAAAAAAAAAAAAAAGACCTCATTGGATTCAAGAAAAACTGTGGCTCCTATTCACCACGTCCTCCCTTCATGTCAGGCACTGTGATACTTCCTTCATATCTGCATCATCTCATTTAATTCTAAAAACAACCCCATGGACTGGGCAACATTAATCTCTAGCTTTTGGATGAGGAAATGAGTACTCAAAGGAGGTAATTATCTTGCATGGGGGAATTTTAACCCAGAATCTATTGCCTGTGATTTCATATTCTAGTCTAAACCACTTCATTACATGACCCTAATGTGAGAAATGTATAATGTCATAATGCCAAATTTTGTCAGATAAAAAGGCTTTTTCATTCTAGTGCCTTTTCCTAGGAAATAACTCATTTCCCCCAAATTACATTTATTACAACAAAAATAACAAATAAAAATAAATATACAAGATGAATTTCTGTGGCATGATCTGATGAATGCACATATATATTATTCATATCAAATCCTTCTTAATTCATGTACTCTTGGAGTAATTCTGTGAGCCAATGAAAACGTAATTCAACTTACCTAAGTTCTTTATATATTGACAAATACACTCATCACATTTTGGGGAATGTCACTGCATACATAAAATACTTATCATATAAAAATATTCCTAAATATTTAATGATCAGGATGAAAGGCCCTGCAAAATCTCCTTCTCAGCTCTTTTTATCCAACTAGTCGGTATATGGGTGTTAATAAACATCTATTTGAAACATCCATTTTATTTATTATTTGTTCATCTGACTGATATATATTGCTAAAATATTTTATATTTAGGGATTATGCATTTATGAGAAACATTAATAGACCATAACTTCTGTTCCAAATTTATTTTACTTAGTTACTCTGAGACATCTTGAGCCTATCGGGGGAAAGGCAACCCAAAGAGTGAGGTTGTCAAGAGACTTTACTAAGGATCAGATTATATCACAATCAAGAGGCACACACAAAGCAGGAAGAGGTCTGGGACATCCAAGGCAGCTCCTCAGAACCTTCCTCTGGCATTAGATATGCACCATTTGCCCCAGATACAGGAGGTCTCTGAGTGAAGAATGTGACAAGCACACCTAGCAGGGAGTATTGAGTTAGGAAATATCTTTACATCCTAAATATTTAGTTTCTAAAGTGGTATTCTCTAGGGAGCTCTGTCTTCTAAATCCATAGGTTGTAGGTTTGTTTACCAATGTCAATCATAAACTAGGAGTATCCAGCTAAGAGATTTGGGACCCATGGAATCTCTTCCCAGCAATATAATTAGTCTATTTACCTAGAGGTCATTCAGCATATTTATAAGATTAGACTGGATTATTTGTTTTCTTTCTGTTCCCCTGGAGGCTCCCCTTGTGTTACTCAGGAAAGACAAGGATCACGAACCAGGTACCTCCCCATTGTGGGATAAACTGTTGAGTCTATAAATTATTTCTGTTGCTTTGCTTGGAGTACTGATGAAGTTTAGGGCCAAGATAAGTGGGGTAATTCCTATGTGATCCACACAGCAACATTTCATGGCAGGTAAGTACCATGACATCAATGCTGGCCACCATCTCGGGGGTGAGTTTTATTGGTTCCATATGGAAGGGACAGGACGTGAAAAAGGTAAATAAACTATTTATACAAAATCCAGCACCCCTATTGGGGAAATAGTTCAACAGATAACACGTACAAATCCAGGTTTTCATGGGGTCCAAAGTTTATATAATTTTGGAACCCCTTTTACTTTAATAAGACAGAAAAATAATTTACATATGCAAAGTGACAAAAATGTCGATTCCATATGTGAACATATGTTGTGTATCCCCTCTTTTTAGAAGTCCTAAAGCCATAGCTCATTAGCATCTCAGCAAAATCCTCCCATAGGTGAATATACTTGTGTCAAAAGAATTGCCTTCAATAGTAATGAAGCTTCAGAAAACGTAAAATAAATAGAGGAAATGGTTGTGCCGCCAAACTTTTTTGAGAGGTAAGACAGAAATAAAAATATACCAAAAAAAAAAAAAAAGAATAAAACAAAGCATTTGTACAAGGTCTACTGCTGGCTACTAATTATGAAAATACCTCATCATATGCCTAGAGCTTTTTAATTGTCACAATAACACGAAAGTAAATATTAGCTTCTAACTCACAAATACAGGAATTCAAACATAAAACAGTAATGTGCCCCCGAGTTACAAACCTAGTATGTGATGGGAGCAATGTTTCAGTTCACGTCACTCTCATTCCAATGCCCTGCGTGCTACCTTCTGTAGTATTAGTTTTCTAGTGTTTCTGTGTGTCTAACGTTTATAACGTGGGTTATAATGTTGACAGAAATAAACATTTTCTGACTTCTTAGTTGTCTGCATGTGTTTCTTCCCTGACTCGGCAAAACTATTTATGAATTTTAGATCTTATTGTGTTATAGTCATAGTGAATTCTGTTTTTTATTTCTTTGTCATGCTTTCCTCCAAACCAGATGAACCATGCTAGCCTGTGAGTGGGCACACCAGATATCCCTCAAAGAGGGAGTCAATAACCATTCATGAGGGACTGACTGACACATTTCACCGTATGTAGCCTGGCATGCAAAGTGTTTCTATATTTCGAAATTATAATTTCAATTTCAAGGTGAATCTGGTATTTTTTGAAGGCAGTATTTCTTAGTGTCTTTTCAATCTGTGTAATTGAATCACAAAAATTCAATGCTATACTCTGCACTTCATGTGTCTTGGGTTTGTGGGGAAGTAATCGGCATGCCCAAACGCTTTAGTAGAATACAAGTATTTTATATATAAATAAAATATTTATTTATTTATTTTTTAAAGATTTTATTTATTTGACAGAGAGAGACACAGCGAGAGAGGGAACACAAGCAGGGGAGTGGAAGAGGGAGAAGCAGGCCTCCCGCGGAGCAGGGAGCCTGACACGGGGCTCGATCCCAGGACCCCAGGACCACGACCCGAGCCGAAGGCAGCCACTTAACGACTGAGCCACCCACGCGCCCCATATATAACATTTAGTTCAAGGTTAATACTACTCACATTATACTATTAAATACCAAGAGTAATAGTGTTATATTAGTAAGCTATATAAAATTGAGCTCAGTTTTTTAAATGAAGCAGCAAAACCAAACCAAAACAAAACAAAAAGCCTGCTTCTCTGAGAAAACACCAGACGGGGGATGACGGTTTGGGCATCTGTCTCCACCAGGGATTACAACGGACACGTCAGCCTGGGTGTTAAGTGCTCCCAAGAGGTACCAGTGCTGTCCCTGGGGCTTCATCCTGGCTAAGCTCTCCACTGTTGCCATGCGGTGCGGCTCCTGGGGGAACAAAACGGCCAAGCCCCGCACCCTTCCGGCAAGGTGACCTGCGCTGCATGAAGCTCTGCTTGTGTGCCCCATCTCTGCCCTGGGGAGCTGGCCTCTTTTAGCCCCTGGGCCCAAGAAGCTGCTGTGGGGGCTGGGTATCCGTGATGCCACACTTCAGGCACGGTTGCACTACCATGCCATTCTGGCAACTTGCCAAGGCCCCCGCTGACGCCAATTTGGAGACCGACAGCTCTTCCCCACCCCTCCCCCCCCAAAGGACAGAGGTGTGTTCACCTGGTAGGGACCAGGAATCGACCGACCGTCTTGTAAGACCCACAGCAGAGTCTCCATGCAGAGGCCCTGGGCTCCGGCTGTGGCCACCACATGGTTTTTAATACAAGAAAAATGAAGTGAAATAAGCCTGTTATAAAAATTAACAAATACGCAGTTTACTAAAATTGAACTAACATATATCTTTGGTAGAATATATATATTCTATACATGTAATATATTTATATATGCATTTATATTTACCTGCTGTCTGGGTACTCCTTTCACCTGGAAAACCGTTTTTTATAAAAGTTTTGAATGAAGAGTTAAAAATTACAAACTTCCTATTATATTGAGTTGTAACTTGCATTCCTTCAAAATAAACACAGTGATGTTCATTGCCTTTTTTAACAAAGGATTCTTTCACTAAATTGTTTTTTAATAAATATGACTCAGAAATTATGTTTCATACAAATATTCAGAAATATATATAATCATATGTAATCATAAATATGATTTTCTCTGCCAGCATGAAGAATGATTAATGAGTAATTGTTTGGTTGCTTTGAACTTTTTCATGGTAACTTAAAAAGTAAGTACCTGAAACTCATAGAAAACAAGTATCAAACAAACAAAACAAACTCATAGAAAACTAGTCCTTTGAGGACTAGTAGTCAAGAAAGCCTTTTTCTTCTAGTACTTCTGAGATGAAGTGATATAGTATCTTCTTTTCTACTTGATTTGACAATAACCTTTACGAAACTGGATGAATTTAATTGATATTTGGCATTACTGGCGAGTGCCTACAACACATCAAGTAAATCTGAGACATGGACAGCAACAAATGCTGAAGAGGATGTGGAGCAACAGGAATGCTCATTCCTTGTTGGTGGGAATGAAGAATGGTACAGCCACTTTGTTAGACATTTTGGCGGTATCTTACAAAACTAAATACACTCTTACAATATGATCCAGTGATTATGCTCCTTGGTATTTAACCAAAAGAGGTGAAAACTTATGTTCATGAAAAAAATCTGCATGTGGATATTTATGGCAGATGTATTCATAATTGCCCAAACCTGGAATCAACCAAGATGTCCTTCGGTAAGTGAATAGATAAATTGTGGGACATCCAGACAATGGAATATTATTCAGCACTAAAGCGAAATGATCAAGTCATGAAAAGACATGAAGGAACCTTAGTTGCATTATTACTCAGTGAAAGAAGCCATCGGAAAAGGCTACATACTGTGTATTTCCAATTATATGATATTCTGGAAAAGGTAGAACTGTGGAGACAGTATAAAGATCAGTGGCTGCTAGGGGTTGGGTATGGGGAAGGATACTCTGGATGACCCCATGATGATGGACACATGTTATTATATATTTGTCCAAACCCACAGAATATACAATAGTAAGCATGAACGTTGGTGTGAACTATGGGCTTTGGGTGATTACGATGTGTCAGTGTAGATGCATCAGTTGTGACAAATGTCCCACTAGGTGCTAGCTGCTGATAATAGGGGAGGCTGCGCACATGTGGAGGAAGGGGGCATATGGGAAACCTCCGTACCATGCTTTCAGGTTTTCTAGGAACCTGAAATTGCTCCAAAAATTAATATCTTTGATAAAAATGGTTAAGATAGTAAATTTTACGTAATGTGTACTATACCACAATATAAAGTAACTGGGGGAAAAAAGAAAAGTGATCTTTTTTTTTCTGAGAGCCCTTTTTCTTAAAGACACTGCAATTAAATTTAAATGTAGGGCCCTGTGGCTTCATACTTAAATAGATGTTATAAATTTTTCTGCTTCAGGGTTCTAAGAGACTGGATATTTAGGGAGATCATTTTATATGAAATTTTAAGAAGTTTTAGAAAGAAAGCTTTCAGAAAGTTTGATGTTTTGGAGGGACTAGATTAGTCCCTGTCAGGTGGAAGGTAACAAGAAAGGCAAGACAGATCCCGAAGTAGATATCATCTACTAAAAAGAAGGAAAAGACAGGGGTGGAAGAGGAAGGAGAGGAGATGGGGGGAGAGAAGGAGTGGGGAGGAGGGAAATGAGGGGAGGAGGGAAGTGGGGGAGCAGAGCAGAGGACTGGGGAGGGGGCGGGGAAGGAGGGGCAGAGGCAGGGAGGGTAGGGAAAGGAGATTCTGGTAACATTCTGCTATGCGTAGGCACAATCTCATACAGTCTGGAATACAATTATGAAAGGATGACACTAGGAACAGGTTTCATTTCTGGCAAATTCACCCTCACTTAAAGAGAACAGGATTATGTTTTGATTGTATCCAGAGACTAATACACTTGTTTTTTTAAGACTTTAGACAAAAAAGAGATGAAAATAATACTATTTCTTCATCTTTTTAACATTTCTTGTAACTTACTATGCTGCTTCATTTTCAGATTTTGTTGCAATATGATCCTGAACTGAGCCCCTTTGTTCCTACTAAGAGAAGAAAGTATCTGACGTTGAAAATAATATCTGATGTGTTTGTGCTCACTTCTCTGCCTCAAAAAGTGGCATAATTGTTGGTATTAACTACGCTGTCTCAGGAGAGTAGAAAGAGTGTGTCTAAGAGACTATTTTCTGCCTAGCCTGGGCGCGAAGGGGATCTTACAGCAGGAATGCTTTCCATCGTCCACCAGCCAGGGTTCCCCTGCCCACGACTTCCCTCATTCACGTGTCCTGTCACCCAGTTCACAGCTGGTAAGAGCAGACACCACAGCTTTGCTACAAAAACATCACTTCCTAAGGCCTGGCAGGCAGCGGGGAGTACAAGGAGGGGATAGGGCTTGGGATCAGCGAGCGTGGTGCCCCAACAGAGCCCACGTGCAAGGCACTGAAGGAGCACCCTCATGGAGCACCCTCTGGCATGTGGTCCCAGGGCCGGGGTGAGAGGAGAGGGTTCCAGGGAGACAAGAGGGCTCAGACAGGTGTGAAAGTGAGAGGATCACAGTAAACATACCATGACTGGGACAACGATGAGTGTTTGGGTCATGGGCACTTTAGCGATGTTCAGATATTTGGGGGACCCTGAGAACATCATAAACGGGAGCACACCAGGAGAGGATGCAGCCTGCCAGGAGAACCCTCACGATCCGCACGAACAGCCACTCTGAGTGTGCAACAGGAAAACCGATGGAAGTGGGTGTTTAAAGGGGGCCCAGCCGTGAGCTGGAGCACTGTCTGGCTCCCTGGAACGGGGGGAAGGGGTGCAGCTGAGCCCGCTGATGAGAAACAGAAGACCCGAAGGGCAGAAGCAGGGGCTGGTCTGAACCCAAGACCAGAGGAAAATGGGTAAGACCACAGGGTCCACTGGTGGTTACAAGAACTCTGCTTTGGTGCTAACTGGCCTTCCTTGGTGGATTTACTCAATCTCTTGAAACAACCACATCATGCCTTCTCTTGCATCAAATCTTGAATTTCTCTTTCCTCTAGCCTCATGGCCAGTTAACCTTATTTCCTATTTCAGCAAGAAAAGAGAAGCTATCAGAAGACAGCTTACCTTGCCTCTATCATGACCCCCAATGCCTACCTCCATTTATACCTCCATTATAGTTCCCTTTTCTTTCCCCCTGTGGCCTCCTTTCTTGTTCGCTAGATACCATTTCCTCTCATGAACTCAAAAGATACTGCTTTAGAGATGTTTCCAAGCCTTCTGCCTTATCAATTTTCTCCATATACTATGATTCTCATCAGCATGTGAATGTTTTTAATATATCCCATCTTTTAAAAAGATTAACCTCATATTCTCTTCCACCTACTTTCCTATTTCTTTTTTATCTTCACAGCAAAACATCTTGAGACACCTGTCCTTGCTGACTCCAATTCATCTTCTCCTGGTCTCTTTTGAACTCATTCCAATATTTTGTCTCCACTCCTCCACCAAAGCAGCTATTTTGAAGGCCATCAGTGACCTCTGATTTGCAAAAGCAACATGTCACTTCTCAAGCTTCGTTTTACTCATTGTCTCTGCAGCATTGAACACGGTTAATATCATCTACTTCTTGAAGCACTTTTCCTCCAGGAGTAAGCAATGGATATTTGTATGTTCTCTTCTTTATCTGTGTGTGCTCCCTGAGTGGGGCACTCGGGTACATGATTCTGGTGACTCCCAAATTTATATCTTCAATCTAGGACTCTGTCCCCACATCCAGATGCATATAGGCAGCCACCTTCTGAAATTCTGCTTGGGTGTCTATAAGGTATCTCAAACTTTCCATGCCAGAAAACAAGCTCCTGATTTTCAACCCAATCTTTTACCCCTTCCATATTTTTTCTATGTTACACAGTAAATGGCAACTATATTTCTTCTGGTTGCTTGGACCAATTCTCGAAGTCATATATGATTAATATATTTTTCTCACTTTCCACATCTATTGAGACTCCAACTTTAAATCTGGCAGCTTCCCCTCTTCTCCCTTGCTAAACCTTTGGTCTATCATCTCTTGCCTGGATTCTTGTTATAGAAGCCTAACAGTTCTCCTTGCTTCCACCCTTACCTCCCTAGCCTGGTCTCCATACAACATGGGGAGTAATCTCTTTTATAATATAAGTGAGATTGCATCATCCTTGACCTAAGTACCCCAGTGCTTCCCATTCCATTCAAAGTAAAACCCACAGTCCTTAATATGACCCAAAAGGTAGTAAGAGATAGTGATACATAGCCTGGCCCATAGTACTTGTCTGATATCATCTCCTAAAACTCCCTCACTCTGCTCTGGCCACACTTTCTGTCCCTTAAACATGCAAGTCCAATACTGTCCTCGGCCAGGCTTTAAAACCCTCAGCCAAGAATCTTATTTCTCAAATAACTACCTACAAAGCTTCTTACTCACTTCCTTTGGCTATTTCCTGGAATATCACCTTATATAAGTGGCCTTGTTTGACCATTCTATCAAACAGCACCCATTCAAAGCATGCCTATCCCTTTACTATGTTTTTTTCTTACATAAAACTCCTCAACACCTGATGAGTTTATACTAATTTGTTTATTTTGTTACTGTCCTGCCTAAATAGCCTATAAATCTCACGAAGGCAGGGATCTTAGCTTCCTGAGTTATCCCCAGCACCTAGAACAAAGCCTGGCATATAATATAGGCTTGGTAATAACCATATTCTGTCAAATATATAACACTAAAGACTATAAGACCCTCCCTCATTTTATGTATCACTATGGGAAAAATACGCCAATTATACTCTCATGCAGTTTTTTTTTTTAATCACTTAAAATTTTTTGTATGTGTTGAAAGACTTGGGCTCACTTGTGTTAGATTATAGTGTATTACTCTTATACATGCATAAAAAGAAAATATAAGTAAAATAAGTTAGTTAAGGGATTGCTAAAACTTTTGCGCATAGAGTGTTGAACTCTTATGAATCAACCCAGAATTATCAATGTCCTTTGTTTTTCTTTTTTCATAAAAGATCATTTCATTTGCCACCAGGAGTGTTAGTGATATACATTTCTTTAGTAAAGGGTATGCTGTCTTTGGCTTGAAGATTTTCTTCTAAACCACTAACACCTATTCTACAAGTTTTATGCTGGTTGGTGCATACTTGATCTACCAGAAGGTGTTCATAGTAAATTTTTAGACAGCACCAAGGACTCATGTTCTTTTTTCAAATGGTCCTAAAATGTTTCTTGACTGATACCTTGAAGGTTTGCAATTAAACTCAAGGAATGAAACACTAACAACGCATAAAACTTCAGTGGGAGTGAGGAAAACATGAGCATCGATGACCAAGGCTGTATGCATGCAGGCAATGGGAACGACATCACTACCACCACTTGGTGGCAATGAGTGAATTCATTCATTCATTCATTCATTCACTCACTCATTCATTCATTCACTATAAGATGTCATAATGGTAACAAAATATACCTCAACTTCAGAAATGTGAAAATGTGTGCATCTTTTGAACGAATAGATCAATAATTAATAAACGAATCATTCAATTGTTCTAATAAAGCCAGCTGTAAGTAGTCTGTGAAATGCGAGTCTCACCGAGTGACCCTCCACCAATCTGAGGAGATCAAACCAAACTTTACATCCCTCTCCACTGATTTTTATCCCTTTGACTCCAGCAATAATTCCTTGATTTAATGACTATTACTGAAGTTTAGGAACTTTCTGAAGGAGAATTAAAAAACCTAAAAGGAAGGCCAAAACTGTCATTGGGATCCCCATAGACCAATTAACGAAAAGCAATTCACACTAAGTATGTGTGGGTTCAATAAAAATGTATTGAACTTTAAAGTTAATGGAGCAAAAATTAAGATCAGAGCCTTCATTTCTTGATAAGAACAGTTTCCTAAGTCATTTAATTAATGCTTTCTCCTAGCGGAAAAAGTGAGTCCCAGCATTATAGTAGCAAGAGATTTACTAAATTAGACACACGGGAAAAAAAAAAAGGCAGTAAGTTCCTAAAAGGCTTTGTCTTAGCTTTACTTCTTTGGAATTAGAGGAAGAATTTAGACAGATATATGATGTTTAAATATCGCATATATCCCTGATGCAAATTTTTAAAGAGGGAGCCTTCCCTATTCCCTATACCATGAAATTGAAACTCAATTGAACATTATGATTTAAATCTTTCCATGGCATCAAAAACCCCATTTATTCTCTGGGATGCTGTCAATAATTTTTCAAATACCTGATAAGAACTATAGAAACAGAGATGTCTAAAACATAATCTCTGTCCTTAATGAGCTCATAGGGTACTTGGAGAGGCAGATCAACAAATGATTACAATATAATGTAGAAATTGTAATAAAAGATTTAATGAGTGGGTGCTGAAATCATAGAAGGGTTTTGTGTTAGGAAAACAGGTTAATTTATGCTGCTTAATTTAAAAAATAATAATAATGCTAACTTCAAATCTCAGTGGCTTAACACAACAAAGACAGATTTCTTACTCAAGCTGTCTTGTGGCTCAGACATCTCAACAGTAGACCACTGGTGTTGCCCCAGTATGTAAAAGTGTTAGAAAAGTGTTAGAAAATTCTCTTGCGGTCATGCTCTGGACTGAAATGTGTTCCCCCATAAATTCGTATGTGGAAGCCTCAACCCCCAATGTGGCTGTATTTGAACTAGGACCTTTCTGGAGGTAATTAGGTTAAATGAAGTCATAAGAGTAGGGCTCGGATCCAATAGGATTAGTGTCCTTATATAAGAAGGACACCAGAGAGCGTGTTTCCTCTCCCTACTTCTGCACAATGTGAGGACACAGTGAGAAGGCAGCTGTCTGCAAGCCAGGAATAGGGCCCTCACAAGGCACCAAATCAGCTGTCACTTTGATCTAGGACTTCTCTGCCTCCAGAACTGTGAGAAATAAATTTCTGTTGTTTAAGCCACCCAGTCTATGGCATTTTGTTACGGCAGCCCATGGTCCCAAATACTGTCTCATATATATGGCCCCACCTAACGGCGAAGGGGCAGGTAAATAGAGGGTAGGTGGATATTTGGTAAGCACAACTGTCTGCCACAATCATCTCTTCTGATCAGCACAGATCCCTTTCCTCCCTTCTTCCTACACATTCAATCCTTCCTAAGACAAACCAAACCAAAAAACCTAACAAACCAAAAAGCAGCCCCACCCAGCCATTGATTCTAGCTCAAAGTCCAGAATCTGCAGCAGTCCCTGCATCAGTTCTAGATAGGACTTCTCTTCATTCCAAAAGAATGACCTAAAAAGAATTTTTCTCCTTCTACCCACTCTGGCCTAATAAACAGTGGTTCAAGAGGAGCAGGAAGTCTACCACTGCAAACACTCCCTGTCAAACAGAAAGAAGACCAGACAGAGGCAAGGCAGAACTGGCTTGGCAGAACTCTGAAATGCTGCCTACCAGATTACCTGAGGATTCTTACCCTAAGGGCTCACAGGGATCCTAGGCCCTCCTGCTCTTTCGGGGGAGCTGGCTTATCCTTCCTTCTCCTTGGCTCTGCCCTCTGCCTCGGGACAACTTTCCTTCTTCACTATCCTCCTTGGCATTATCTGAATTAGACACTGGGGGAAATGGTCCCCTTGAGGCTTTGCATGTTTGTCAGTGTTCTTCCTGCCCTGCCAAGTTTATGTGAGAGATCTGATTATTATCAAGTCTTAAAAAGTCATAAATATCCTTAGTTCAGGGTTTTTTTTTCCCCCTCTCCTATAAAACTTTGTTAAAATATTCCTACATTGCTTATATTTTTAATTCTAGTTGATCACATGTCCCAAGGGCAATATCCACTACTCTTGGGAGTGTTTTCTGAGACACACTTCTCAGATTTGCCATAATATTTTGTTTCTTCTTCCCTAAAACTCTTTCCATTTAAAGGTGCTGCCTTGACCATATATCAGGTTCTTTAAGCGTACCACCAACTTAATCAATTCTTTACCCTGGGCCATTCTTTTTTCTAATTAAAAGATTATACTAGGCACTGTCCCCTTAAGCTGTTTTTTCACCCTGACACACCTTAATCAATTGAGAGGCTTTAGCAAAATGTGTGGAGTCTACACACTTAATCTGCTTTTCCTTGAGGCTGTTTTAACTTGCTTTTGTCACTTAAAGACTTTCTTAATTTTTCTCTCCTCTTCTTTGGTGACTCAACATAATTATCCTTTCCAATTTTGCAAGGCTTTGAATTTTCCAAATCCTTTTCAATTTTGCTTGCAAGTTCTCAATTTTTCCCCGAGATCCTTTCTTTACAGTACCTTGCCAGCCAATCAACACTATGAACATTTTGTTTTCTAACTTCTCCCCCTTGATGCTGAGAAATAGAATTAAAAACAAAATCTTCTCCAATCCAGCAATCCTCTCCACAAACATAGGAGAGAAAGAAAACACTTCTTATTTTATACGCATTAAACCAGAATGTGATGCACACCAGAGGCAAATGGCTGAGAGACTGCAAAGATGGAAAAACACCTGATCCTTTTTATACTCAAGCAGCTATAACATGGTCTCAAGATAAACAATCACTAGTTTTAAATGAGAGGCCCTGATAGCACCATTTGTCAGACACAGCTCATGCTGGATTCCCTTAGTAATTGGAGAGACCATGTATGTCAGCTACTTGGCTTTATGCAGAGGAAAAACAAACTCCTTAGAGCTTTATGACAAAGTTGTTTTGCAATTTAGAGGGAGGTGCCCACTGACGTTAGGCTCCTGTGTCCCATACAACCTGGGAGCTCGGGGTACTCTCTCCTTTGATGTTTATGTTTCAAAGACTTGGTTCCTGAGTCCTTAAGAAAGGTACTCCAGGGTCTTAAAGCTGACGAAAGGCCTATTTAGTTTTCAGAAGAATTTATATCTATTTCAAAGGGAGAAAGAAATACTTAACAATGATAAGTTTTCTAAAGTAAATGCTCTAGGAAAAAGGCAGGGAGCTAAAGCTTCTCCCCATTTTCAACAGAGAGAATTAAACCTCTTATTTTTAATTTTTATTTGTCCTTACAAATTTGTCTTTATCTAGAAGCTCATTCGACATGCAATCAGCCTACCAAGTTATCATAAATTATACCAAGAGGCAAGAGTTTCACCAAATGTCTAGCCCTGCATGATACCATTCTCCCCGTGGCCGTACCATTTTCCTTCCATTCTTGCCCAACCACTCATACAGTGCTACATATTTTAGGGCTATTTATTACTGCAGCACTCCTCCTCTTATCCATTTCTGTTAGGACCAAATAGATTTGTCCTTAAATAACACACAAAGTCTCAGGAGTTTAATGCTTCTCACTCATGCTAATCCACTTTGGTTCTGAACAACTATCCTGGGCAACCAGGACAGCATCTGCATCCAAAAATAAAGCACACAAATATCCCTCTGTTCATAGCCCTTTGTTGGAACTGGTCATAGGGTTCCCAGATGGGACTGGATGTCGGAAAATGTAGGGGAGCAAGGAAGTAAGTGGAGAGCAGTATGATCCAGGCAAAAGGGCAGTGGATCCCATTTTAGGAACTTAGGAAAGGTTCACTGAAGGAAATGAGTTGGAATTACTGAGGCTGCAGTGGGAGGGTGGCAGGTGACTGGCATTTGGGGTGGATGGACAGCACGAGCAAAGCATAGAGGTTCTTTATTAGCTTTTTTTTTTTTTTTTTTTTGCTGCTGTAGTTCAGAGTAAGAAGCAGAAAGTAGGCACAGACTGTTGGAAAGGCAGTTAAAGCTCAAAAACCAGGAGTGTTTTTTAGGCCATGCCAAAAAAAAAAAAGTGGTCTTTATCTTACAGGCAGTGCCTTTAACCCAAATAAACATAGATTTAAGCTTCAGATATATCTATCTAGGGATATTATGGGGTATCTTAATAATGAACCCTTTAACTTGCTTAATAACTTCAAATAAATAGAGTAGCTAGGGGTCTTAATCTACTTGGGCTCCTGTAACAGCATGGCATCTGCTGGGTGACTTATAAGCTAAAGAATTTTTTTTTTCTCTTCCCATAGTTCTGGTGACTGTAAGACTAAGATCACGGCACAGGTAGTTCTGGTGTCTGGTAAGGCTTAAAGGTTCATAGATGGCTGTCTTGTCACTGTGTGTCCTCACATGGTGGACAGGAGCTCTCTTGGGTCTCTTTTATAAGGGCAGGAAATTCCATTCCTGAAGGGCTCCAGGAGGCTTTTGACCTACTCACCTCCCAATGGCCCATCTCGTAATACCATCACCTTGGAGGTTAAGTTTGAACATGTGAATTTTGGGGGGAAACGAGCATTCAGATCATCGCACTAGATCGCTGTTCTCTGAGCAACCATGGTGTGATAAAACATGGGAGCATGAATGAGACAAACTCACACTAGACTTCTGCATCTGCCAGCTATTTACTTTCCATGTGACCTCGGTTACACTTCATTAACCTTTCTGAGACTTGATTTTCTCATCCACGAAAACTTGATAAAAATGTTTTCTGTTATGTCCACCTTCCATGCTGACATGGGCATAAAATGAAATAATATACTTTGAAACGAGGGCTTTGAAAGCTATCAGATGAAACACATATATAAGGGATGATTAAATTCAGCAAACACCTATTTTTACATTCACGGCACTGTCCAAGGCAATACAGGGAGAATCAAAAAGGGTCCCTTCCTTTGAAGAAATCAACATTCTTCCATGAAGAAAGCTAAAACACCAGACTATGGTTTTGTGGTTTCAGCTGCAGAGTGTAATTACAAAACAGAGATTGTATTTTAACAAACGTGCTGAATATAAACATACAAAGGGATTCTATCTGGGAAAGCGGTTACCTCTCTCTGGAGGTGATGCACATATCACCATTTTATCCAAGGTATTTTGACCGATTTCTGCAACCTTTTTAAGAGGAATTTTCCAAGTGAATTAAGGTGTCACTCAAGATCAATCTTGTGATTTAGGGTTCATTTATTTTAATGACGGTAATAACCGCACTCATAAGCGTCACAACACTGGGAGGCTGGTGGACTGGGGAGGAAGGAAGGGCTAAAATGGTTGTTTTTCTTTTTTCTTCTTTTTTATTATTTTTAATTATTATTTTTTGTTTGTTTTTCAATTAAATAGCCATAGTCCTGTCAAAATCCCATACAAACGAAAATATTTTAGTCCTTCATTAGTCAAATGAATGAACTTGATGTTAAATTTTTCACATTTTTAAAATTGCAATAGTTTGCTCTTTAAAAAAAAATTGACAGATTGATACATGTGCACTCAAGTCATCTAGTTTTGTTGGACAGATGTTAAACCTCCCACAATGAAAATTTGGTTAGAGAATCAAAATTATAGCTCCACTTACAAGGTAATATTTTTCTTGGTGTTGAATAAATTCTAGATAAAGATTGTGAACTCATCAGTATCTTTATCTGTTGGATTCACACAAGTGATCATGAGAGTAATTAATTCATGAAGTGCATTTTAAGCTAGTATGTATTTAACTAAAGTTAACCGATTTAGAATTATGTTTTTGTTTGTTTTATAGCATCATCAAAAGATTAAAGAAAAAATCAAAATTTTCACATTGTGAAGGAAATTGAAATTGTGTCAAAATCAGCTGCTTTAAAAAAAAAAGAAAGATTTATTTTTTTGAGGTGGGGGGGGAAGGGGCAGAGAGAGAGGGAGAGAGAAACCCAAACCGATTCTGCACTGAGCACAGAGCCCGAGTCTGAGCTCTAAACCATGACCCTGAGATCACGACCTGAGCCAAGAGTCAGATGCTCAACCGACTCTGCCAACCAGGTGCCCTCAAAATCAGATGTTTTAAAATAGTTGTTTCTCTATTCCCTCTTAAAATTTTTGTTTAGATTTTCATCATCTTATAGTTTCCAGACCATTCGATTTTTGAAAAAATTATAAATTTACTAAATTAAATAATGTTAATTACCATAAATAAAACAGATCAGAAGTAATATTAAAAGAGAGGAAAAAAAAAAAACCTGGGGCAATTCGGTGGCTCAGTAGGTTAAACGGCTATCTTTGGCTGGGGTCATGATCCCGGGGTCCTGGGATAGAGCCCCATGTTGGGCTCCCTGATCAGCACGGAGTCTGTTTCTCCCTCTGTCCCCCATTCATTTTTAATACCCTAAAAATCCTCTGTGCTCTGCCTATCCATCTCCCTAACCCCTAGCAACCACTGATCTTTTCTCCTGTGTCATTGCTTTGCTTTTCCACAATGTCATATAGTTGGAATCATATAGTGAGTAGTCTTTTCAAATTTAATTTCCCTTACTAATATGCAGTTTAAGGTCTCTCCATGTCTTTTCATTGCTTGATAGTTCATCTCATTTTAGTGATGAAAAATATGCCATTGTCTTGATGGACCACATATTTTTTAATCCATTCACCTACTGAAGGACATCCTGGTTGCTTCCAAGTTTTGGAAATTATGAATAAAGCTGCTATCAATATTATGTGCAGGGTTGTATATGGACATACATTTTCAACTCCTTTGGGTAGGTACCAAGGAGTGTGGATTGCTGGATTGTATGGTAAGAGTATGTTTAGTTTTATAAGATCCTGCCAAATTGTCCTCTAAAGTGGTTGTACCATTTTTGCATTCCCACCAGCAATG
Organism: Neomonachus schauinslandi; assembly: GCF_002201575.2. NCBI lineage: Eukaryota > Metazoa > Chordata > Mammalia > Carnivora > Phocidae > Neomonachus > Neomonachus schauinslandi. The sequence goes on from NC_058416.1 coordinate 8,035,521, forward strand.
AAAGAGATATCCTGTTGCTCCACATCCTTACCAGCATTTGGTATTATCAGTGTTCAGAATTTTGGCCTTTTAAATAGGTGTGTAGTGATACCGAATTATTGTTTTAATTTGCATGTTCTTGATGACATATGATGTGGAGCACCTTTTCATATGATGTTTGCTTACAATATTTATGAGGATGTATGAAGTGAAGATGCCACATCAGCGGTTAAAAACATAATTTTGCCTTTCACAGGATAAAATTGCATATAATCATGAATCCTATGACTTCCTCTGCAGGTCTGGATATCTTTTCTGATTTTTGAGGAAAAAAAAATAAGCTGCATAGCAAACTGGTTGTTTTTTACTCTTAAAATGCGAACTTACAATCATCATGGTAAAGAGCAATCGCTCTAAGCCAGCATGAGACTATGAATTCATCTCCCAAACAGCATGCTTCTCCAGGGACAGTTCCCACCGAAATCTTCCTGGTCCTTGTTCTCTTTCTGTTCTCATACTGGCCATGTGTTCCCTGAAGTTTATGGTGTACGGTTATAATTATGACGATGTGTGACATATGTTCCTCCAGAAAGAATGTTCTAGATCCTCTCCTACTATTTACTTTTACATTTTGTGGGTACAGTGGAATTTAACAATGCGTTTGAAAAAAGCCGGTCAGTGAAAAAGTATTTTGACATATCCAATTTATTACTTTCCAGTACATGCAGTAGTATAAATAAATGGCTAAAAATTGCTACAAAATAATATGCTTTCTGCAAAAAGCTAATAAAATAAAACCCAGAAAATGCAGATCTTCAGGGTTTGCTACGATGATTGGCCGGGTCTCACTTACCAATCTGTCCTTTAAATTATCCTCATCACCCATGCCCTCCCCTCTCTCCCTAGCCCCCAGTCCTGACCCAGGGAACACAATGTCTTGCGTTTATTTCTCTAGATCAAGCATGGGCAAACCTTCTGCCTTTGACTCTCTTTAACAACAGTGGGATTGTCTGGAATTTACAAATAGATGCATAGAATAATGGTCGATAGTCCAATTATTAAAGGGCAAAGGAGATCCAAATTTAGAGAAGGAAAAAAATACAAATGAGTAGTATACACAAGGCCAGACCTCCCATCATAAAGATAAAGACACAAACAAAAGAGAGAGAGAGAAAAAAAGAGAGAGCTATCAAAGTCCTTGATCAAAATAGAAACATCTTACATCATCATTTTAATGCTTGTGGTTATAGGGTACAAAGAGCACTCTCTTTGTACCATTAGAGGATGTATGAATTGATATTACTTTCCTTGAAAGCAAGTTGCTATATTGTGAAGAACCTTGAAAACATTCACATCCTTTGACCCAGTAAGCCTTTAAAAAGGCTTTGCTAAGGAAAAAGAGATTTGCACAACTTTTCACAGATGGTCAGTGTGGCTTTATTTATAATAGTTTATTTTGGAAACTTCTTAATGTTAAATTAATGATGGTGTAGCCATATGTTCAGATACCATATAGCCATTTGGATCTTGATTTTGAAGGACTCAGAGATTACTTCTCAGTATAATATTAACTGAAAATAAAGGATAAATATCTTTTTGCATTGATTTTAAAATACACTGGAAAGAAGTACATCAAAATATTAAAAGCAGTTACCTTAAGATGGAGAAATTATGAGTGATTTTAAGCTTTTCTTTCCAACATCCCCTTCAAAAGCTTGTATTAACTTTTTAATCAGACAATATAGGTATCTAAAAAGTAATTCTCAATACTATGCAAATGGAGATTTACATAGAGAATGTGGAAAGTGTAACACTTGGCCAGGTTACAAAAGCAGATTTCTTACCTTGTAGTACCTCTCTAGGAATAAAAGCCTAGTTGTATCTCACAGCTTTAAGACTCCCTGTCCAGGCAATGCTTGAGGCTCTCTTCCCTTCCTTGGCCCCATTCTTTCCAGAGGAAGTGTTTCATCATAAAAGTAACAATGCTCATTGCCAAACATCCAAATGGTACGAATGAATATAACATAAGACCTGTTAATGTTCTATTTTCTTTCCCCACAATTTTTTTTCATGTCGAAAATATTGGAGTATAATTTGCATATGATAATACCGATATTTACTAAACAGTTCCATGTTTTTTGATGAATGTCAGAATACAGGACATTTTTCATCACTCCCCAAATTTCCTTATTGCCTCTTGGCAGTCCATTTTTTTCCAACCCCAACCTCAACCCCAGGCAACCACTGATTTGTTTTCTGTCACTATAAACTAAGTTTTGCCTCTTGCAGGATTTTCTGGAAATGAAATAATAGCTATTGCTTAGAATAATGTTTTTGAGATTCATCTATGTTGCGAATCACGGGTAGATAGTACTCCCTTATAATTTGTCTTTCCACTCATGTATTGATGGCCATTTTTAGATCGTTTCCAGTTTTTGACTCTTATGAATAAGGCTGCTTTGACTCTCCCAATGCAAGTATTTATATGTTGCTTTGGGGCAGTTGGTGGGTAAATATCTAGGAGTAAAATCGTTCTGTCATATGGCGCACTCACAAAAATGCCAAACTATTACTTGATGGGTGTTCTGTTTTCCATTCATGTTAGCAATGAGACAGAGTAAGAATTCTTCCTTCTCCATTCGACAGGGTCAGGGTTTTGTTTTATTTTGTCTTTTGGTGGGGGAGAGAATATACTGGTGTCTTTTGTGGTTTTAATCTATATTTCCTTATGACTAAAGATGATAATAAGTATCTTTTCTTGTTTGTACTGTCAATCAGCATATCTTCTTTTATAACCTGTCCAAATTTTTTTTTTTTGCCTAGTTTATTAATGGATTATTTTTCTCCCTATTTTGGGCTGTAAGAATTCTTTAAGGATTACAAATATAAATTCTTTGTCAGATAAAGGATTTGTGAATTTTTTTCCCTGTCTATGGCTTGCCTTTTCATTTTTTCCCCTTCATTTTCTATAGGATATCTTTTGAAGAGCAGATGTTGATTTTGATGAAGCCTAAATTATCAATATTTTTTCTTTGGATTGTACTTTTGGTTTAGTATTTAAGAAATATCTGCCTATTTCAAGGTTAGAAATATTTTCCTATATTTTTTTCTATACATTTTATAATTTTAGCTTTTACATTTAAGTCTATATCCATTTGGAGTTTTTTTGAGGGGGGTATGGTGAAGTGTTTTAGCTAGAGCTGCCATAACAAAATACTGTAGACAGGGGGCTTCAACAACAGAGATTTATTTTGTCCTAGTTCTGGAAGCTGGAAGTCCGAGATGAAGGTGCCAGCATGGTCAGTTTCTGGTGAGGACTCTCTTTGTCTCTTGTAGATGGCCGCCTTCTCCCTGTGTCCTCACATGACAGGAGAGAGAAAACAAAGTTTCTGGTATCTCTTCTTAGGACATTAATCTTACCGTGATGGCCCCACCCTCGTGATCTCATTTACACTGAATGGTCTTCCAAAGGCCCCAAGGCGCCACCTCCAAATACCATCACACTTGGATTAGGACTTCACCATATGAATATTGCAGGGGGAGGAGGTGGGCGCCATTCAGTCCATGGCAGTGAGGTAAAGAGCTGTTGGTTTTCCTCCTTAATAGGTATCCAGTCATTCCAGTACCATTTGTTTCTTTTTCATATTGAATTATCACAGCATATTAAAAAATAAATAAATTGGCCATATATGTGGTGTCTATCTTGAACTTTTCATTCTTTTCCAGTGATCGTTAGGTCTATCCTTATGTCAATACCACACTGTCTTGATTATTGTAACTTTATAACAAGTATTAAAGTCGGGTAGTAGAAACCCATCAAATATGTTTTTTCCCAAATTGTTTTAGCTTACTCTAGGTCTTTTGCAATTCCAAATACATTTTAGAATCAACTTGTCATTTAATTTAGAAAAGTCATTTGGGATTGTTATTGAGATTACAATGAATCTATACTTGACATGGAGAGGATTGTTATCATATGAATATAGTGTCTTCTAATTCACAAATGTGGTATATATCTCCATTTATTTTGGTCTTCTTTAATTTCTCTCAGTCATATTTTGTGGTTTTTTCAATGTACAGGTCTCACACATATTTTGTTAAAACAACCTATATATATTTCATATTTTCAAGACATTATAAGAGATACTCAAAACATTTTCCCTTTCAATTATGCATTACTTGTATATAAAATAAAATTGATTTTTGTGTATTGACCTAACCTCACTGAATTCACTTCTTAGTTCTAACCTCACTAAATTCACTTCTTAGTTCTAACCTCACTAAATTCACTTCTTAGTTCTACTAGCTTTTTGTCAAGATTCTTATAGATTTTTCCCTTAATCTATTTAAGGGTAAGGAAGTTTGATTTTCCTTGCTCTACACTCTGATTTTCCCACAGGCAATACTATTGGAGTGTAACTTATTCCAAAGTATTACACATGGCAAATTAGAGAGTTCTTGTATATCTGCTGACTCTTCAATGAAATAGGCACCTAGTAACCCATAAAATTATGCTCCAAGCACCAGTTAGCATAAAGACAGCCATTCAGTATTTTCCCCTTATTTGTACTCCAGTCTTGCTGCACCAGTCCCATTTTCGTCTCAAATTCCTGACTCATGACAAGCAACACTGGTTTTTAGTCTTAGACATTAAGTTTCTAATGATCATTCTAGCATTTGAATACCGACTTCTCCCAAGCTTTTTGCTTGGCTTATCTCTCCTCACATTTCCAGTGTTTGGCTAAGAATATACCTTCACAGAAATCTCTAAAAATAGAGCTCTTTAGAGGTAAGTAGAAACTTCATTCAGAAAGTGGAAAAAAACACAAATTACATAATTTCTGAGGAAAAGTACATAATCATGATTTCTTAAATACCCATTATGTGACTATTAGTACTGTGTCATATGCTGCTTTATATTCACAAACTCAGTCTCTCCAAATCTATGTAGGAAGTAGAGATTATAATTCTTCTAATACAAAGAAGAAAACTGGAAGACAGAGAGGTCCAAATGGCACATGCTAAGTTATTAAGAAGTGACAGAGCTATGACCTAAATCTCGTTCTCTCTGATTCCCAGGACAGGTAGGAGTGTGTGTCAAGATGATTTTTAGATATTATTTATTTTTTTAAGAAGTTATTCTGACCAACAAAAAATGTAGAAAAGAATTATCTCCTAAAACAACAAAACTAAACAAACACCAAAACAAAAATAAAACAGAAAAACCTTGAGGATTATGGGCCTTACCTACTCTGAGATATTTTATTTTTCAATGTACCTTAAAATTATTAAAAATTACAAAGATCATAGAAGACCAATTAATATTGACTGTCAGATAAGACAAGTTGCATATCAGGTAGTTTGATGTTTTGGTCGAGAATATCAATTTAATCACCTGTGGAGAGCCAGTATATTCCCCTTAAAGACTTTGGAGGAACAAGAAATTGGCAAAAACTGGTGGACAGGTACAAATGGAGTGAAAATTCTATATAACTACCAGAAAATAAAAGAAAAAAACCTTACTTGTTATTTAAAATCCTGAGTAGATGCCTTCTGAAATGAGGGAATAAGCAGGTAACATATGGAGGTTCCTCAAAAATTAAAAATGGAAATATCATATGATCCAGTAATGCCACCACTAGGTATTTGCCCAAAGAAAATGAAAACACTAATTCAGAAAGATGCATGCACCCCTATATTTAATACACCATTACTTATAATAACCAAAATGTAGAAGCAACCCAAAGGTTCATTCATAGATGAGTGGAAAAGGAAAATGTGGTATGTACATACACACACACACACACACACACACACACACACACACACACACACACACCCCACTGGAATATTACTCAGCCATAAAAAAGAATGAAATCTTGCCATTTGCAACAACATGGATGGAACTAGAGGGTATTATGCTAAGTGAAGTAAGTCAGAGAAAGACAAATATCATATGATTTCCCTTATATGTGGAATCTAAAAAAAAACAAAACAAACGAACAAACAAAAAACCCAAGCAGATGCATAAATACAGAGAACAAACAAAAAGGAGGGGGGTACGGGAATAGGAGAAATAGGTGAAGGGGATTAACAGGTACAAACTTCCAGTTATAAAATAAAATAAGTGAGTCATGGAGGTGAAAAGTACAGCACAGGGAATATAGTCAATAATGTTGTATGATGACAAATGGTGACACATTTATCATGACAAATGGTGACACATTTATCATTGAGTCATGCATAGAACTGTCAAATCACTGTGTGTCAACTCTATGTCAATAATGAATATTAAAAAAAAAAAGACAAATAGGAATACGTAGGAGAAAAATCCAAAGGAGGGAATTCTGGAGATAATGTTATTACCTAATGAAAATAAACCATCACTTTTTCCAAACATACACTAATTTTTATGGCCATTAAAAAAAAAAAAGTATCATAAGCCTTAGGTCAGTGAATAAGTTATAATCCCTTTTTAATAACCATATAATTTTAAAAACAGTGTATATGCCTAAAAATATTCATTTTCTTAAGAGAATATTTATTTCTTAATAGTTATCTAGAATGTGATTACTATTATTACTGTCAGGATCTAGGTGGATTGAAAACAGACAGTTGAGTGAACTCATAGCCACTAAGTAAACATAGAATTGAAGGCTCTTAGAGAAATCAGTGTGGGAGAGGGTTTAATATTACCTAGGCAAAAGAGTCCAGACTGGTAAAATTACTTCAGCTCAGTTCAGGTTTTTTCCCTCTCCTTAAAATTTTAAAAGACATACGGCCTTGGCCTAACCTAGATGGATATTATTAAAACCTGACCTTGAATAATTATTTAATAGTTTTGTAAGAATAAAGTTATGAAACTAAAATTGCTATATCAAGTACAACAAAACTTCACTGTAATTGTCTTATAATGCCACAGATTCATTTTCAGAATGTATAAAACATGTTCCCAGTGGGAAGACTGATACATTAAGTATCTCTTTTATAGAATCCCCAAATCTAAGTAGGTCTTGTCTTGGATGAGTGACAACAACATCACAAAGGGTCATTGCACAAAGACATGCATTTATCTGGTTGAAGTTCATGTCTAAACTCGTGTCTGTAAATAATGATTATGAAACAAGCATTCGTTTAAGACATTTATGGATTCCAACCATATGTTATGACCAAGAAACCAATGTATTTTCTTTGACATACTCTATTTAAAATCTGGGTTATGCATTTCATATATTATAGATTTGCCAACATTTCTTCAGTCACTCTGAATTAACATTTACACTTAATGTTATTAACATAGAAACCTAGATAAATGAATACTGAATTAACATATCGGAAACCTAAAAAGTAATATATCAACAATTTAGTATAAAACTCCTTTCAATTTTTTTTGCTTATTAAAAACTCACAAAAATAATGCCAGTAAGGACATGTTGAATTTCATGGGAATCCTATTGCACTGAACATATTATAGGATACACCAAAAATATAGTATTGTAATAATATAATAATATATTGCATGATTAAAATAATTATTAAATTAGTTTGAGGCCAGTGTAAAAGACTGAACTGTTTTGAATAGGGTAATTAACCTGTCATAGAATGAATACATTTTATTCAGATTGTCAACAAAAATCTGAAGAAATTATATATTTGGTGATTTCTACCCTTTTCCAAAACAGTGATCATCCTGCGAACTAGTGGACAGAACCTGTCCTTCAGGTGTCTATTTGTCACCCACCTCCTTAGTTGTTGTGGCACTTAGAGCTTACCTTCCTGACTCAAAGGTAAACCATGTTGAGTCCCGTCCATATCTCCTCAGGGAGCTGAGAGGCCACATCACCAGTTTGACCTTGGCATTGTGGATATCCCAGAGATAGATATTCTCATGAGTGATCTGCATTGTGCATTCACCGTAAATATCCAGATTTGGTGTAGGCATAAGATACACATTGAATCTCTCTGCAAAGAAACAAAGAATGGAACAAATTAAGTGAAAAGAGGTCTACCATGTCCCTTGGGAACATCAATAGACAATGCAAAACATTACCCCTTCCCATTGGATGTATGAGACAATGAGCTAATTAAAATATTTTTGCTCATTAGTTCATTCACTCACTCATTCTACACTCTGTGTTGCATGTATTCTCTAGAATGAAGATGAAATGGTTAAATTGTACCATGGAAACATAAGGGTAAAAGCTAAGTTAGGTCTCTGCCCAAATGATGCTTACTGTCTGCTTCTTCACACAATCTTAAATGCATATCATATACCTAACTCCTGCAAGGAATGTCTTATTTTATTTAAGAGGAATTTACTCAATTTTACCTTTGTGTTATGAAGTATTTAATGCACACTTAGACTGACTCTCAAAATACACTGTATTCACAGTCAAATTCAGCATATGATAATTGCAGGTATTCATTACTGCTTTCTGTAAGACTTCAGATACTGTTTTAGTAAGCAAAATAAAAACACAGCCACCTTCATTCTCAGATATTCTAGAGTTGAAAATCTGATTATTAGGCAATGATTCCAAACCTTGCTTTATAATTTTTTTGTGTATCTCAAAGGCTACTGCAAAATTCTGCAGCCCTTGATCCCCATTTAAATGCATTAGATACACTTCATAAAAAATGAGGTTAGTTCATAATTTCCAGAAAGCAAAGAACTTGGTACGACCTATAAAGTGTCCTGTAAAATATCCCTCATTCCTAGCACCGTATTCTTGGTTTATAGTAAGTAATTAATACATATTGGTTAACTATATGAATGAAATAAATATATCCCATGATGAATATGCACCACAAGAATTGAGGAATTATTAAAAAATATTGTCACGATAACAAAAAGTTTAAGAATTATTGGCAGATACATTTTTGTGAGTTTGAATTTAATTGTGAATCATGCTTGAAAGGCAGTGCTGTTGAATTAATGATTTTGAGAGGCATAATGGTGCAGCTGCAGTTGAAAAAGGATTGATATGTTTAGGAATGTGCCATCATCCATCATAATGCCACAATCTTAAACACTGAATGTTTGCTGGTACTAAGCTGGAATTGCCTGTATAATAGAATCTTTTCTGTGGCAGGTATTTTGCAGAGTATTGCTTTGCTGATGCCAAAAAAAAAAAAAAAAATCAGATTCTAAATGGGTTAAATTGGATTTAAGCATAATAGCTTGAAATTTAGTAACCATATGGACAATATTTATATTCAAGAGTCTAGATATTTTTGACCAAAATAATCTAATGATTCAATTTTTTACGTAGATCATTGGCCCCTAAAACTAATATGTATATGTATTGCACATTCATTTCCTACAGAAAGGAAAACAAGATAATATAGCTGAAGAAAAGAAAGATCACTGCCCCATTAACTATCTGCAATAAAAAGTATATATATATATATTCTATAAATCTTAAAATCCTTGTGTGCAATCAAGTAAAATCTCAGTATTTCACATTAAAGACATCACTCACATTGCCACCACAATTCCCACTCCAATGGGATTACAAGTAGCCAATGAAAGGGGCCTGATCTCAGGTAAGAGTATAAATGAAAGTTGGACCCAACAGAGTGACTCATGCATATAGAAAACGTCTGACCAGAAATCTTCTTTTCTTTGGTCAAGACCCTCCAGATAAAGTTCAGCTTTTACATTTGGAAGTAATCATATGTCAGTGGTATCTGTTGTGCAGAGGTAAAACATTTGTTATAAAAGGGGAATGTGAAACATTCTTCTAAATTTCTTCCTCTCCATCAGTAGAGTCTGAAGGTAGCAACCAAAGAATCATTGCCAAAATGTCAAGAAATAAAACTTCTTCTAAAATATTGAAATAAACACCATTAGCCATTTTACTGTTGGTTAAGGCTGCACTGACCCTTGATATTCACACCCATAGTTTGATACTGAAAAAAGAAGAACATGGAAAAAAATAACCCTGACATCGAGGACCCTGTTCTCCACATGGATGATACATGGTAAATGACCTATAACCTAGGGGTATTACAGAGGACCCCAAAGAACCATTGCATTTTCACTGAAATATCTGTGTGCTCTAATGTTAGTAGGGAAAATCTAGAAAAAATAAACAGAGAAAGAGTACAATCATCACAATGGACATTGGGGAAACATGAACTGAAAAACAGAAAAATAATGAATTGGATTTAATAAGATTCACATGATGTAGGGCTCTCGATGTCAAAATAGTGAGGTTCATTTACAAACAAATACAAAGAGATTGGATAACCTGTCTGGAGGGAGTCCTTCCAAGGGCAAGCTGTAGGCTATGTAAAGCAGGTGAAATGTTTCTTCCACATCCTTCTTGGTACCTTCTACTTCCCTAGTCTTACCCAGCAATTCACATTATCCCCTTCTTGTTATGATTTGGAACGTTCCAACCTTCCTTTCGATACTATTTCTTTCATCCTACAAAAGGAATTATTCTAAGAAATTTTATTTTCGATTTTTAAGTTTTCAAAAGCCATCTTATCCTAATGGCTAATTTCCAAGGATTTGAGGTTCAATTAACATGTAGACTAATTTAATCCAGCAGAGGATGAAGGCAGCTCAAGTTATCTAGTAAATTATTCTTCTTTGATTCCATTGTCATGGAAAAAATGTTTCTGCATTTGCTGTGAGTATTTTATGCCCTTAATAATGTAAAATATGTTGCTTCATTAAAATTTGTTATGGTTTCCATCGGAAAGACCATTTTAATATGGAATAGCTAAAACTGGCTCCCCTGAAATGACTTTTTAAAATGTTTAACTTTGTGAAATGCTTGTATGAAGCAGGTGTTTTAACCACCCTCTAATCATGTCACTTTCTTATTTAAAAGCCTACCTTTGATTTTACTGCAGAGAGCGTTAGTGTGCATCAAAGTTATCTGGAGGGCTTGTTTAAACACAGATTGCTGGGTAGTCCTCCACCCTTACTGTTTCTGATCCAGTAGGTCTGGGCTGGGGCTGGACAATTTACATTTCTACTTGTTCCCAGAGGTTGTTTATGCTGCTGCTCTGGGGACCACACTTTGAGAACTGTTGATTTGCTAAGCTCATTTTAGAGTATTGCCAAGGAATTAGGGGCATTAGAGCAGCTACGAGGGATGCTTTTGAAAGTGATGCAATGTTCTTGTAGAACAAACCAGCACATTTAAATCAAAACTGTCCTTTAATCTTGGCTCAGATAAAGTAATCCCATTTCAACTGACTCATGACTGATTTGTCAGGAAAGAGTTCTTATGTGAATTGGAATAAAAGAAGTGAGAGGCATGGGGCGCCTGGTTGGCTCAGTTAAGTCTCTGCCTTTGGCCCAAGTCATGATCTCTGGGTCCTGGGATCGAGCCCCAGATTGGGCTCTCTGCTCATCAGGGAGTCTGCTTCTCTCCCTCTCTCCCTCTCTCTCAAATAAATAAATAAAATCTTTTTTAAAGAAGTGAGAGGCATAGAAAGAAAGGAGGTACATGAAAGACAGTTTTCAGTTCATCAAAGTATGTATGTATATTTGAATTATTTTCTTTTAAAGTAATCAACAATAACAATAAATACATTGTTAAGGAGCACCAAACAACACATTTCCAAGTACCCAGAAGAATTAGAAAAGAAACTAGTTGTTTAGTAGTTATGCTGCCAAAGCAAGCACAGAAACTAGCTGTTTAAATAACGATAATAAGGGTCACCTGGGTGGCTCAGTTGGTGAAGGATCTGACTTTGGCTCAGGTCATGATCTTGGGGTACTGGGATCGAGCCCCACGTCAGGCTCTACACTCAGCAGGGAGTCTGCTTGTCTCTCTCCCTCTGCCCTTCCCCTTCCCTTTGCTTGCACTCTCTCTCTCTTAAATAAATAAAATCTTAAAAAAAATTAATGATAGGGCGCCTGGGTGGCTCAGTCGTTAAGCGTCTGCCTTCGGCTCGGGTCATGATCCCAGGATCCTGGGATCGAGTCCCACATCGGGCTCCCTGCTCGTCAGGAAGCCTGCTTCTCCCTCTCCACTCTCCCTGCTTGTGTTCCTGCTCTCGCTATCTCTCTCTCTGTCAAATAAATAAAAAAAAAAAAATTAATGATAATAATATCCTGAAACATGAATAAAAATTCTACTAATTCTACTAAGACCTAATGGTCTTGTGAAGACTACTGAATGTGTGAAGAAATAAATTTTTGAAAAGGTTATATAAAAAAATATTAGATTAAAATATATTCACATATTTAAACTACAGAATTCTAGAGTGAAAAAAAATCCCAAACACATGACCCAATTTCATGACCCATGAAATCGTATTTTGATAAAATTTCGGTTTGTATAATGGCTGATATATGAGAAAGCATAATTTTATTTTAAGTGGCTAAAAACAATAGCAAGGTGAAATATTTACAAAACTAATTGTCATGTCCAAGAAAGATGCTTACTATTATTGATTGTGTGGTTGTGTTTACAAGGGCATTTCTACTCTAGGGTTGGATGAGGAGATCCAAAGGAATAGACCATGCAGAGGGCCTGGGACCAGAGTTAAGGTGACAACCAAAAGAACAGTCTCAAGGGGATTACAAAACAAGGTTTGGTCAAATTGAATTGGACAAAGTCTGGCAAGAAAGGGTAGCTACACTCCGAAGAAATGGTCTTGGAAAAGGCAGAGTGAGACCCCGGGTGATGTGTGGAGATTGAATGGGTCATCAGCCCTGAGAAGGACTGAAACCTTCCTTTCTCAGCCAATGACATTTTAAATAGATCTGGTTTAGGGCAGGAACAATCCAAATATAGCTATGAGCTTGAGCCTGACAGGTGGGGACAAGGGGAACATGTAGGGGTTGCAGGAAGCAGAGGATCAGAGATGCAGTTTTTAACATAAAACGAAACATCATCTAGTGAGTAGAAATAAGCAGAACACAAAAGGATGATGAGCTTTTTGACCAGTTTCTTAATAATTTCCATCTTTTAACAGTGCAGAGGGAAAACTGGTTTTAAAGAAAGAGCCATACTAAAAATAAATACATTTGCTCACTTATAATTAATTAGAGTCTTTTTAAAAATACAGGCTTTTGGAATTTATGTATTAAATAATTTTGTGCATCTAGCACATAGTGAACATTCAGTGCATTGTGACTCCATGAACATAAAAGGCATCTTTTGTATCTTAGTTACTTAGAATAAATTTGGGAAATGTAGACTGGATGCCATTTCATTCCTTTTTTTCAAAGAAGGGTTCGGGTAAGTTTTAATTGTCAGCTGATTGCTGAACACTCATACTCCCTCTACCCATTCCACTTCTCCAGTTACTTCAGAAGTTATGCACTTGAATCTTGGGTCAAAAAAAAAGATGGAACATGGAACTAAATATTATGTGTAAATATTTGCAAACCAAGAGATCCATAAATATTAAAGACCATCAGGTAGTTCCACAGGGAGAAGTTATAAACTTAATAGGTTTAAATTTTATAGTAACTTCAGGTAAGTGGGTGTGAACTCCTATACTTTTTCTTTCTCTTCCTTTTAAAATCCAAGTGTAGCTCAAAAGGAGAAGCCCCATGAAAAGAAAGGCATTCTTTAACTCATTGGTGACATCATCATGTTCTGAATTTCAATTCCAGGGTCTTCAGAGCATACAAGCTTAAATATTTGTTGAAGTTCATTAATGAAAATGTGTAGGTATTATTAAATTATATAACTCAAAGAAAATTAATAATTACATATAATATACATATAAAATAATTACATATATAAAATTTGGTTTTGTAATGATTAGTAATAGCTACCACCAATTGGTTAATTTATTTATAACTTTGGATTTCACTTAGTTGTTTCTATCAACCAGTGATTCCCTAAAGTAAAACTCACTGTACATGCAACTTACTGTTCAAAAGAACTTTATTTACTTATTTTTTACTTTTTACAAAATAACTTTAAATATTTAACTGAGATTTTCCTATGGCAAGAGTATTCAATTGTTTTCTTTTCCCGAAGTGTCATGTGATCAGGAAAGTCACTATTTATGTGAAACATTTGTTTAAATTAAATTTATTACTGAAGCTGGTTCATTAAAAGATCCAAACTTTGTTGTCTCATCAAATGTGGAAATGTATCTCATCTAGTTGGTGACCTTTATCTTCTCATTTGGCTATCATGAACAGCTGTAGCCTGTATCTTGCATCCTGCCCTCAGATTTATCATAGTGGAAACAGAAACCACTGCATCTCTAGACTCAAGCTGTCCCCCAAGCTCTCTCACACACTGCTGTGGTACCAGCCGGGGCAGGACTCCATGACTGCATGACTCCATCACCATGGGCAGGATGGGAGGTCAATCTCCTGATCTGGCCAACCATCCGAATTCTATGAGTAGTTCTCTTGCCTCTCCGCTTTCATCATGCCTGGGAGGGGATGTGTCCCTCCTTCTTGCCCTTCTCCTATGAAAGACCTTCAAAGACTCCTCCTGATTAATCATCCAGCCTAATCTTTAGAATTTCATGGTGCTTTTCAGCCATCACCCATTACTCTGGGCTGCAGTACATTTTATTTTTTTTAAAGATTTTATTTATTTATTTGAGAGAGAGAATGAGAGAGAGAGAGCATGAGAGGGGGGAGGGTCAGAGGGAGAAGCAGACTCCCTGCCGAGCAGGGAGCCCAATGCGGGACTCGATCCTGGGACTCCAGGATCATGACCTGAGGCGAAGGCAGCCGCCCAACCAACTGAGCCACCCAGGTGCCCCACTGCAGTACATTTTTGAGAGAGCAAGAAAGTCCCATTCTCTGCTCTATATTTAACAGTTATTGTGTATCAATTCAAAACATGGAATTTTAATATTAACACTGAACTAATAAACAGTTCACTAAATAATATTTAGTCCCAGGACCAGAGCCATTGGTCTAAAATTAAGCATTAATGAATAAATCCACAAGAGTCTGGTATTTGAGAAATTGACTATACACTCTGGAGTATGGAATTTATTACTGAGTATTCATCTCAGTTTGGATGCTAGGTTCACCCCATCGTTACAATTTGCCTTGTTTTTTTGTTTGTTTGTTTTGTTATTTATTTATTTGATGTAGTGTTCCATGATTCATTGTTTGCGTATGACACCCAGTGCTCCATTCAATACATGCCCTCTTTAATACCCATCACCAGGCTAACCCATCCCCCCAACCCCCTCCCCTCTAGAACCCTCAGTTTGTTTCTCAGAGTCCATAGTCTCTCATGGTTCGTCTCCCCCTCTGATTCCCCCGCTTCCTTTTTCCCTTCCTGCTATCTTCTTCTTCTTCTTCTTTTTTTTTTTTTTTAACATATAATGTATTATTTGTTTCAGGGGTACAGGTCTGTGATTCAACAGTCTTACACAGTTCACAGCACTCACCATAGCACATACCCTCCCCAATGTCTATCACCCAGCCACCCCATCCCTCCCACCCCCCACCACTCCAGCAACTATGTGGATGGAACTAGAGGGCATTATGCTAAGTGAAATAAGTCAATCAGAGAAAGACATGTATCATATGATCTCACTGATATGAGGAATTTTTAATCTCAGGAAACAAACTGAAAATTTGCCTTATTTTTGACAGTTAGATGAAGTGTCAAGGAATTAAACAGAACCAGATATTACTCAGAAAATAATGAGGTGTTTCAAGATCATCCCAAACCTTATATTCTTATCTCTAAATTTCCCTAATATTAGGATATTGCAGTGGTCAGCCTTCAATTTCAGCAGCTTTAGAAATGGGGCCACACGGAGGAAGCAGATATTTGTACATTCAGACACATCCTGATATCTGTGTAATGCAGTTATACCAGCAATGAAACAAAGCATGATTTATACTCATCAAAATGTGTGGAAATCTTCAGGAATTGTGACTTCATTTCTACGACAGTACTGAAATTTGTCAAAATTTATTTTATTATAATGTGGCAATAGCAATAAATTCAGTTGCCAGATGCCATCTGTTCAATGGCTACTATGAATTGGAATGCTTGCATTTCTTCAATCACTTGGCAGGACTTAAAAATAAAAAAAAATTTTAAAAGCCATACTTTTTAATCCTCCAGCAATTAATTAATTAATTTTCTCTTTTCCTTTCTTTTAACAAAAAAAATGACTGCTGACTGAATTTTATCTGCATTTCCAAGTAAATCATGTTCACTCTAGCAAATGCAGGAAATCACTAAAAAAAAAAAAAAAACTCAACTGCTATTATACCTTACAGAGAGCATCTTTGTTAAAGTAACAGTGTATCTTAATATGCAAATATATTCACATACAGTTGTGATTATATTAAATACAAAGTATTGAACCATCTATATTGTACTTATTATTGATAAGAATTTTCACATGCTGTTAAATATTCCTTGGGGGTATAATTTTTAATGAATACATAATATTCCACTGTATAGCTATGCCATATTTTATTTAATAATAATCTACTTGATGAATATTAAAGTTAAGCCAACTTTTGTCTAATATAAATTAGGCTTCAGTACAATAATCAACTTTTAGCTCAATTTACTGAATAATTCAGTCATTTCATATTCAGTCATAGGGTTTACTTTATTCTTATATATAAGTTTTGGATCACTTTAATATCCTTAATTATTAACTTATGCTGGGCACTAAAATCTGAATCATTAGATTCAATGCCATAAACTTTTTTAAGAATCAGACAATGCCAAATTGATTTCCAGAAGTTCCTTACCAATATATATTCCAATTAAAATATCTATTTTATATATTCATTTATATAAATGTCTTTTGCCAGAAATTTTTTTAAAAATTGAGTTTACTGTTACTTGCATTGTCAGTGAGAATTCTATATACTAGAAATTGTTCCTACCATGTTTATGACCAAGACTTCCTCTCAGATTGTTATTTTGTTTATAATATTTATGTAAGTCCAGAAAGCGGAAAATGGTTTTCTTTAATTTTTGTAATAAGTCTAATGTTAATGAAAGAAGCTTAATATTCTCCTACACTTTTCATAGCAGTTTTAGCATTTTATTTTTTACAATTAACTGGTATACTGAACTATACTGAAACATAATGAAATGTTCATATATTACTTATAATGTTCTTTCAGTTTTGACAAAGGCACATTAAGATACAAAACTTTTCTGCCCCCCCCAGAAAGTTCCCTTATGCCATTCTCCAGCTGCCAAATGCCCCAGAACCAACCACTGATCTGATTTCTAACATTGTATCTTATTTTTGCCTGTTCTAGTAGGTTCTTGTGAGCGAGGAGCATCCAGCTTCACCACATCACTAATTTATTCCCAGTTTGTGGCTTTCCATTTTTATTTTTTATTTCCTTTTTAGTTTTTTGATGGTGCTTTTTTGATGAGCAAAGTTTTAAATTTGATGAAGTCCAAATTATTTCTTCTTATAGTTTGCTTACAGTGCTTTATAAAAGAAATGTTGGCCTATTTCAAAGTCACATCCATCTTAAATTGGTATTTGAATAGTGTGCGGTAGGGATTGAGGTTCATCGTGTCCCCTATAGATTTCCAGTCACTTTAAAACTATTTATTAAAGACATTTTCCTTTTCTCATTGAAATTACCAATAAGCTTGTGAAAGAGGACTTTAGTGTCCTTGTCAAAAATTACTAATTCATATGTATGAATCATTTGCTTTCTGTTCTGTTCCATAGACTATTGTCTATTGTCTGTCTTGATCGCTGTCAGTTATAATAAATCCTCAAATTAGAAAGGGTACCCATTCCAATTTGGTTCTGTCTTTTCAAGATAGTTTGGCCAGTCTTAGGCCTTTTCATTCCAAATGCATTTTGAAATTGTCTCATCAAGTTCTAGAAAAAAATGTCTGACTTCTAGGATTTTTATTGGCGGATGTATCAAATCTATAGGCTATTTAAGGAGAACTGACATCTTAGCAAAATTGACTACTGCAATCATAAAAAACATAGTTTATCATTCCATTTATTTAGATATCTTTTAATTTCTCTCAGCAATATTTAATTTTCAGTGTAGAGGTCTGGTTATATACTTTGCCAGTTTTATCCCTGAGTATGTGATGGTTTTTGATGGTACTGTAAGTGATATTTTTGTATTTCATTTTGTAATTGCCCATTCCTAATATATATGGATATAATGTAAATGTGTATATATATATATAAAATCTATATATATTATATATATATATAATCTATATGTTTACACACACATGCCCATACATACACATTTTTGCATATTAAATATTTATCCTGAAATATCACTGAGTTCACTTAGTTATGGTTGTTTTCTCACAGATTTCTTAGGAGTTTCCAGGTACATTATCTTTGCTTCTTATTCTTTACCAATTTTTATGATTTTACTTTATTTTCTAGTTATAGTACACAAATCAGAACTTTAAGTAGAATAAGTGGAATATTGAATAGAATTGGTGAAAAAGGATATCTTTGTATTATTCTCAATCTTCTGAGGAAAGTATTCAATATCTTAACCTTCAAAAATTATATATTCTGAATGATTTTCATTGGTATCCTTCATCAGTTTGAGATCCTATTCCTAAATTTTTAAGAGTTGTTTTCATAAATGAATATTGTGTTTTATCAAATGCTTTTTATGGATCAACTGTAATAATCATATGATTTCTCCCTCTATTAATATAGTGAAAGATATTGATTGACTTCAGGAAATGTCTGCATTTCTGGCACATACCAATATTGATCACAGTGTATTATCTTTCCATGTAATACTTAATATTCCTTTTCTAATTTTTAAAATGATTTTATACTTATATACATGAAAGATACTTGTCTGTAATTTTCTTTTCTTATATTGACTTTGCCTGGTTTTAGCATCTGGGTTATAGCGGCCTCATAAGATGAGTTGTGGAATTCCTCCTCTGAAAGAGTTTGCATACAATTGTTACTGTTTCTTCTTTAACTGCCTGATAGAATTCAACATTGCAATTATGTGGGAGTAGGGTTTGTATATGGGAAGTTGTATAATAATAATTTTAACTTCTTTTTTTTTTTTTAAGAGAGGAAGGGGGGAGGGGCAGAGAGAGAGAATCTTAAGCAGGCTCCACACCCAACATGGAGCCTGACATAGTGCTTGATCTCACAACCTTGAGATCATGACCTGAGCCGAAATCAAGAGTTGGATGCTTACTGATTGAGCCACCCAGGGGCCCTAATAATTTTAATTTCTTTAATGGGTACAGGGCTCTTTAGATTTTCTATTTTTTTGTGAGTCAGTTTGGGTAATTGGAATCTCTAGTAAGTGGTATAAAAGTAGATTATTTTTAAAAATTAGATTATTTTTAACCCAACATGAGAAAGGCTATATTTTTTTTTTAAAGATTTTATTTATTTATTTGAGACAGAGAGAATGAGAGAGAGAGAGTACATGAGAGGGGGGAGGGTCAGAGGGAGAAGCGGGCTCCCTGCCGAGCAGGGAGCCCGATGCGGGACTCGATCCCGGGACTCCAGGATCATGACCTGAGCCAAAGGCAGTCGCTTAACCAACTGAGCCACCCAGGCGCCCGAGAAAGGCTATATTTTAATAAAAGATAACTTGTTAAAATTTATCATCAATTTGTTGTCAAATTATTAATGCTTTACTTATATTGCTTTTATTTTGTATGGTTCCTAACTATTTCCTTTATTATTTTAAAAATATTTTTATCCAGTGAAGTTCAAAGATTTAAATTACATATTAGATTTTATTTATGAATACTGTAATCAGAGATAATATTAAGAAATGTTTCCTTATGGGGGCACCTGGGTGGCTCAGTCAGTGAACCGTCTGCCTTCGGCTCAGGTCATGGTCCCAGGGTCCTGGGATCAAGCCCCACATCGGGCTCCCTACTCTGTGGGAAGCCTTCTTCTCCCTCTCCCACTCCCCCTGCTTGTGTTCCCTCTCTGGCTGTGTCTCTCTCTGTCAAATAAATAAAATCTTTAAAAAAAAATTTTTTTTTCCTTATGGCAGATGGAAATTAAAAACATTTCTCACAACACTTTCCCCTCCGATTTTAACAACTGTTATAACCTGAGCACTGAGAAAGATACTGTTGCTATTGGAATTTTAAATTGTACTCAAAGAAAAATGTAGAGCTTTACAAAATATATTAGAAAAATGAAAAGCTGAAAATTAATGATCAAACATCCATTTCAAAAGATTTGAAAAAGAACCTGCAATTAAACCCAAACTGTGAAGCAACTCATATTGAATGAGAGCAGAAATCAATACAATTTAAAACATAATGAAGAGAAGCCTCACAGATAGGTAAATCTCTGATGATACAGATTAAGAAAAAAAAAAAAAAAACCCACACGTAACCCATATGAAGTAAAAAGGGGCTACCAGTACAATGTGAACAGGTATTAAGAAGATAATACAAGGATGTTGTATTTAGTCAAATGACTAAATCCTAAAATCACTGGTAGATTTTTTGAAGCTAATTATAATCGAGTTTATTACCCAAAGTTTTCAAACGTTAGTGCACATTAGGGTCACTGAGGTTGTTAAAATACAGACATCTGGCCCTGCATCCTAAGAAATGTTTTCTTTGTGGGTATGGGTGGGGGACCCAGAATTTACTTGTTTAGCACGCTCCTGACATGAGTGTGATGGTGACGTTCACCTGTGTCCCAGACACCTACTGACTTTCCTGCCAGGCACTGTGCTACTTGGTTCCCATGCTGGGATTTACTTAATCCTCACAACAATCCTATGAGATACACACTATCATGATCATTCTCAAGAGTAGGAAGCTGAGATTTAGAGAATTTCTGTCACTTGCTGATGACCCCAGAGTTTAGAAGTGGAATACACCTTGATGATACACTAAATTTGTCTGGCTACTTCTGTTATCAGGTTCCATGTTGGACTTTTATGCTCTAGGCTATTTTGTTTTACTGTGGCAAGAAAAAAAGAGTTCATCAAAACTTGGCTGTATCAAAAAGTGAAATCTCATTTTTATATATTGAATTCATTTAAGGTTTTCTTTTCTTTTTTGTATGTTTGTATTTATTTTCTGTTAAAGGAAGTCTCATTTAACCCAATGTGTGATCAAGTTCAATCTTGGATCTTCCTCCCCTTTTCATCTTAGGCTGAGTGGATATAGTCACAGGAGTCAACAGAGGAAATGGGAGTCCTCTTATCTGGTTTGTATGTATCCACATCCCTGTGAAGTTACATCACTCTGCTTTCCTGTGATATGGCAACTTCGACTCCTAGATAGTGTCTGGAGTCCAGGGTGGGCATATAGGAACTTGGGCACCCCCTCTAGGCCACACTGTGTTTTGAGACAGTTGAGGCTCTCTTTGTCTTCTTACACCTTTCTGGGCACTCCTGACATCTCCCCACTATTCTTCCCATGCTTGTCATCAAACCCAATATGGAAAATCAAATTCTGGTATTTGCTCTTGAAGAAATCTCCAGTTTATATAAGGAGATATAAACATGTGTCTCTGTCTACCCAAACTCCCATGGAAACGGGAAGGGCAAGTCATTTACTTCTTATTCTCCAGAAAACTTATTTTCAAAATCTCTCTTTTCTTCTTGCCTGAGGCTGGGAAATACCAGTAATTCTGGATTCAACATTCTCCCCTCCAAAGTTTTTCTTTCACGTTATTAAAAATGCTTTTGAAATTTGCATCTTTGTTCTCACTGTGTTTGTACAGGGAATGTTTCCAGGGCAAAGGAAACACGACCAGTCCTTTGGTGTTTCAAGATAGTTCTTCCAGTATGCATCTCACTTTGCAATGACACAGTTTCAGTCTGACAAAGGATCATTTTGATTTGGCAATGTGGTAAGAGAAGTACTTAAAACATTTTTGACTGCCTGAAGCACTTACTGCGAAAAGAAGCAGAAATAAAATAATACATTATATGTTAATAAAAAAATAAACAAAACAAAACAAAAAAAAAAAGAGACAGAAATATATATGGTATTGACCTTTATTCCATTGTAGTGCATGTTGAAGACCACCAAATGGGGAAAGTGGTAGTTTTAACCAGGTTTGTTAATTATATGCAGTGTCAATATCCATCAGTGAAATTAAAGCAATGCAACACAAGGCAAGGCAAAGAGTGTAGCCTGTTCAAGACTTTGTGTTGCATTTATGAATGTTATCTTATTCCTGATGGGGTGGCTGTTCCCATCATCTTCACCTTTCAGTCTTCCCTGTAGATAATCACCTCCGTGGGCTATACTGGCATTTTCAGATGTGATTCATGGAAGGTAAGTTCTACAGGGTATGAATAAGTGTTATGTGTAGAGAAAGACACACAGAAAATTGAGTTTGGGAAAAGTTACATTATACAAACTTAAACAAGGTCTTTACTATAGGACACCTCAATAACTTTACTCTGTTAATGTATGTTGTGATCATTATACAGAGTGGTTTTAGTTTCCTAGAGCTACTGTAACAAAGTACCACAAACTGGGTGGCTTAAAGCAACATAAATTTAACATCTCATAGTTCTAGAGGCTAAAAATCTGAAATCAAGGTGTTGGCAGGGCCATGAACTCTCTGAAAGCTCTAGGGGAAGAATCCATCTTGCTTCTTCTAGTTCCTGGTGTTTTCTGGCAATCTTTAGCCTTCCTTGGCTTGTAGATGCATCACTGCAGTCCGCCTGCTTGTGTCTTCACATCATCTTCCCTCTGTGCATGTCTGTCTCTGTGTCCAAATTTCCCCATTTTATAAGGATATATTGTAGGTTATATTGGATTAGGGGTCATTCTAATGACCTCATTTAAACCTGGTTATCTTTGTAAAGACCCTATTCCCAATAAGATCACATTCTTAGGGACTGAAGGCTATGACTTCCATATATCTTATTTTGGGGAGGGGACAATTCAACCCAAAACAGTGTTATATAGTATTAAATTTACTCCACTGATAACCTCATTTCAGAGAGCACGTAGTAATAGCAGTAGAATTTCCTGGAACTCATTTTGGGAAATACTAGAGTATGTGGATGGCATTTTAGAAGCTTAAATATAGGTATGTGTAGGTTTTTCCCATGCAAAAGTTGGTTTTCTCATGGTTGTTCTATGGACAAAAAAAAAAAAACTTGGAAAACTTTTCTTTAACGGTTATAAAGAATGTGTATAAGAATGAAAATGATTTACCCCAGATCATTTTTGAAAAATTGGGGAAAAGATCCTTAAAATAGGGAGACTTGTATTGTTACTGTTGTCATTGTTTTGTCATTAACTGGTCATTTTCCATGTGAGTAAGTTTCTGCAAATATTGGCTTTAACTATTGATGGGCATTAAGGATTGCAGATTTGCCTGATTGAAAAAGCTTGTTTGGAGGAATAAAAAATAATTTTAAAAAAGAAGAAGATAGGCTGTTCTGACATCATTTTCCCTTTATTTGAGCATGCACTTTTTACACCTCAGATGGTAGATTGGATCATTTTTTTTCTCAATTCTTCATTTCCTCTCCATATTAGATTGTAAGTTCCAACTCATGTCATGGCCTCCTAGATAGAGTGTCCTGCTGGCCTCCTGACTTCGGGTTTGGCCATAGGATTTGCTTTGGCCAATGGAATATCAGTGGACATGACACATGCAGAGGCTTAATTTGTGTTGCAACTTTGGGCTTGCTTGCTTGCCCTACTGTTTTTTGTTTTGAGAACATGCCTTGGGTAGCCATTAGTGTAAGGAGGGTAAGAGATATAATGGAAAAGACATGGACACCTGTATAGCTTGGGGCCAATCTCAGCAGCACCCAGCCTAAGTCAGGAGAATCCTGGCCAACCCATCTGTGCATGAATGATAAAGGTCTGTGCTATTGAGATTTTGTGTGACAAGTAACACAGTGTTATTTTAAAACACAATGATCTAATTAAGCACCTTGTTTACGGGTTTGTCTCCTTCACTACTTTGGGAGCTTCTTGAAAGTAATGACCATATTTTATATAATTCTACATTTCCTCAGCCTATTCTTGCATATCATAGCCTCAAAAATGTTTGATGGGTGAATACTGAATGAGTGAATGACATACAAGAGTGTCTGAGTGGAATGTAAGAAGCATGGTTACTAAGGAAACCCAGGTAAATAATTTAGAAAAAAAAACACTGGAATACTGCTTTGCTTCTGGAGGAAAGTTATACACATTCTTGGGCTAAAAGTAAAAATTTGTACCAATTCTAGTCCATTCATAAGCAGGGACACTAGTTACTAGATAAAACCAAACTTTCAGGGGCGCCTGAGTGGCTCAGTCGGTTAAGCGGCTGCCTTCAGCTCGGGTCATGATCCCAGGGTCCTGGGATTGAGCCCCGCATCGGGCTCCCTGCTCGGCGGAGAGCCTGCTTCTCCTTCTCCCTCTGTCTGCCGCTCTGCCTACTTGTGCTCTCTATCTGTTAAATAAATAAATAAAAATCTTTAAAACAAAAACAAAAACAAAAAACAAACAAACAAAAAAAAACCCAAACTTTCAGATCTGACTCTGAATTAACCAGATGGTAAAGTCTGAGTTACTTTTCCATTTTGTTCCAAATGGTGATCTCTTGCATCAGTAGCAAACTGGACATATCCTCTGAATCTGCTTCCAACAACAATTGCAGGAATTTTCTACAAGTGCCTTCCTTCTTGGTTATGATGCTTACTTCTGCTATTAATGACTAACATGTAACCTCTGTTTTCTAAAATTGCTATTATGTATAGTGAATCCTTTATAAATGACCATTAATTGTAACACCATACATTTTAAGGTCAGTGTAGGCTACCTTAAATATTACAGAAAGATGTGAAGATTCTAGAAGTTGTAAGAATTTAAAGTTCAAATGTCGACTTAATATACACTTCTTGTGGCAGTGTTATCTGAGGTCTAAGAATAAGTTTGTGTGTGTGTGTTTACTTTCTCCTATACCATGTGGGATTCTCAGTCAATATGAAAGCAGCTGACAGCACTAGATAAAGATGATTAGAGTGAAGAATTTAATCGATAACCACTTTTATCTCAGCAACACACATTACACCTTTAAAAATTATTTGCACAAATGTTTATTCTTAGCTGGTCTCAGAGTAAATAAGGCCAAGCTCTGTGAAGAGTCAGAAAAACATTAGAAAAGAAGGAGCAATTCCGAATGTCAAAAAAAAAAAAAATGCTGTGGTCAAGCCTGAGCAGTGAGTCTTTCCTTGGTGATAGGGTACCACAAGATCACCCCAAGCCACAACAATGTCATTTCTGACATCAATTCTGCAGGCATATGGATCTCATCTCTTAGGAGAAATTCCAAATTACATCCAAGCACACCATTGATAAAATAGTAAAATAATGTTTCTGATGAAGAATACATTATATAATTTAATACTAAAACACCTTAAGAAAAAAACCTGAATCTGGAATGACAAATCTTTCAAATCTGTACATATTAATGATTTCAAACATGTATTAGGAAGTGAAGAATTTTATTTATTTCAGGAAGTGTTATACCTGAAGAGTCTGGAATAGTGATAGAAAGACATGAAAGGACAGTTTTAAAAGATAGTGTTATTTTTGAAAGACTTTAATAAGCTAGCTAAAACAGTAAGTACTTTCCTTACACATAGTAAAATGAACAGGTGTACTGTCTTAGGAACAGGTGTGTCCCTAAAGCAACCATGGGACCCAAGGGTGGGGGCTGAAGTTGGCCAAAGACCATTTTTAGTCTTTACCATGAGAACCACTGGTATTTATTTCAAGGGGACCATACAATGGAATTATCATATTTATAAGAGAAGTCTGTTGATTAGCGAGTGAGAAAATCAGGGTAGGTCAATCTGTGTATGTTTCTCTCCTAGCCAGCAAGTATGTGTATACATACACACACACTGAAATTTTTAAGCTAGCAATAGTAAAACCTGTAATCCTGATATTCTGTCAAGATTTATGCTTTTCATGTTCTCCTATGGTATGAATGACCATTTTAAAAAGTTTTAGCTAGCCTTCAAGGGGCCAAGAACAGAGGAAAGATGTTATTACCTGAACCCAAGGCACTTTAAAGAAAGTGTACGCAGATTTGAAGAGCCTAGAGAAATGGCCCTGTCTATGGCCTTGGGACTCAAAAAGAAATTCACCAAGTGGAGAGTGATTTCTAGGGAAAGGAGACCCTTCCATTCATGAAGTGTCCTCCTAATGCTGAACGCTAAAGAGTCTCAGTGACAGTGCGTGTTGTATGTTTAAGTAAGATTGCTGATCTCCTTCTAGGGTACCATGTATTTTTAGGGGGTCATTTATTTTATTTTATTTTTTTATTATTATTTTTTTTAAAGATTTTATTTATTTGACAGAGAGAGACACAGCGAGAGAGGGAACACAAGCAGGGGGAGTGGGAGAGGGAGAAGCAGGCTTCCCATGGAGCAGGGAGCCCGATGCGGGACTCGATCCCAGGATCCTGGGATCATGACCCAAGCCGAAGGCAGACGCTTAACGACTGAGCCACTCAGGCGCCCCTTTAGGGGGTCATTTAGAAGAACCAAACACTACCTTCTCTAACTAAATAATTGCTCATAAATTTCTAAAATGTATTTTTAAAAGAACATCTATCCCTTTGTATGAAGTTAGGACTATTAAACAAAATAGAGCTAAGAAAACCATTTATGGCATTGCATGTTAATATAATTTCAGATCTTCTCTAGTAGACTATTTTGCATCGCTTCACTAAACCATCATGAGTTAATTTTCACTCATTAGGAAACTAAAATCAGGAGAGAGTAAATTTTCCGAGCTAAGTAAGGGGCATAGCAGACATTCAGACTGCGGCCTGAAAAGTTTACTTGGCAGGCCGTGTCTGCTTGTGCTATATATCTTAGTAAATTATCCTGACATTATTATGAAATTAAAAATAAACTCATAGGGATGCCTTGGTGGCTCAATCAGTTAAGCATCTGCCTTCAGCTCAGGTCATGATCCCAGGGTCCTGGGATCTAATCCTGCATTGAGCTCTCTGCTCTACAGGAATCCTGCTTCTCCCTCTGCCTGCCACGCCCCCTGCTTGTGCTCTCTCTCTCTGACAAATAAATAAATAAATAAAATCTAAAAAAATAATAAATAAATTCATAATAAGCCAAAGAAGTACATTATCCATTAGTCCTGGTGGAAACCATATACAACCCCAAATCTTTTTTCTTTTTTAAGATTTTACTTATTTATTTGACAGAGAGAGATAGAGAGAGAGTGACCACGAGCAGGGGGGAAGGGGCAGGGGGAAAGGGAGAAGAAGCAAGCTCCCCACTGAGCAGGAAGCCTGATGCGGGGCTTGATCCCAGGACCCTGGGATCATAACCTGAGCTGAAGGCAGACATTAACCAACTGAGCCACCCAGGCGCCCATACAACCTCAAATCTTTTAAAAACATACAATTCACACTAAATGAGCCACACAGTGATGCTCCCACCCACAGGCCTAATTTATTCCCTTTCTTCATGTTTCCTTTATGAAGTACTTTACGAATGTTTATCAGTAAGAGTTTCTTTCCTCCTTTTCTGAAACGGTGGGTGAGCAGCATGCTTTGAGCAGCATGCCTGTGGATGTTCTGTAGGTAGCACAAGCTCTCAGGAAACAGATCAGAGAGATGAGATTCATCCCAGAGAGTGTGGGAGAGAACTGGAATGTGAAATGAAAGCTGGAAGAAGAGTTGCAGAAATGCCTCCATGACTTTCTGAAAACTGCCAGTATTGGCAAAGGTGTTGTGCCCACATGTGTTTGTGACCAATTAACAGGGAAAACTTGTTTTTTTTTCTTTTTTCAGGTTAGCATCAAACAATAAAATAATGCTTTTTAACGGGCTACGAAACAGTGATGGCTGTTAGCATGTTATTAGTCATAACAAGTTCATGATCACCAATGCTATCCTGGGGCAATTTTAGCTGTGCTGTCTAATTTATAAGCCACAGATAATTCCAGGATTTCTTTTTAATAATTAGTGGCAAGCTTCACCAGTGCCTCTCCATCTTTTCAAAAAGGCCATCAAAAATTAGCAACACTGAAAAGTTTCTATTTGCATTTAGTTTATTAGGTCATCTAGTGATGATTATAATTATTTTAAAAAATGAAGAAAAAGGAGCTCATCACATTACTCTGATTTCATGATTCAGAGGTGCTAGGCAAGAACATGCAGAATTTCAGAAATGCCTCTTAGGTTAGAGAACAGGATAGTAAGTAATGTGTATCACATAAGCCTCAATTTTATTATACCCTGATATTTCATCCTTGCATACTTATAGTATGCTATGGACTGAATTGTGCATCCCTAAAATTCATGTTGAAGCTCTAACCTCTGAGGTGATTTAGAGATGGAATCTTTGGGAGTGATTAAGTTTAGATGAGAACATGAGGGTGGGTCCCCCATAGTGGGAGATTAGTGCTGTATGAGAAAAGACCCGAGACAGACTTCTCTCCCTCCCTCCCTCCTTCCCTCCCTCCCTCTCTCTCATGTGGGGACACAGCGAGAAGAGAAGATGGCTGTCTGCAAGTCAAAAAGAGGAACCTCACTAGAAATCAACTCTTAATCTTGGATTTCTAGCCCCGAGAATTGTAAGAAATTAATTCCTATTGTTGAGGTCACCCAGTCTATGGTACTTTGTTCTGGCAGCCTGAGCTAAGACATGGTATTACCAAATTCCCTAAAATCTATTGACAAGTAACATGATAAACCAATTTGTTAATTTAGACTTTAAATCTACAACAACTCTCAAAGAAGAAAATGTAGAAATGTTGTACATTCAAAACTCCCTATCTAGTGAGTTAACTTATTAGTTATTTATTTAGATAAACTGCAAACGTCACAGTGCAAGAGGTCAGGACACCTGGGTTGTACCTTAGGAATTTCTCCTGGTTGCTATGCAACCTTGGGAAAGTTTCTTCACAGCTCAGATGGATTAGGTTACTTTTTTCTAAAAATTATTGATCTGAAACATTCCTAAGGTCCCTCCCAGTGTCAAAGTTCTACAACCATTAGGGCACTTTAAATAATGGAAGGCAACTCACACTCACCATTTTGTTCTCGCTGTACGCCTGCCGCCAGAAGATCGGGCTCGCCAAGGCTGATGTCATTCAGCCGGGTCCCCAGACACTCCATGCAGAGATGCTTGCACCACTCCTCGGCCTCCAGCTCTGAAAATGAACACACACCACCGAAGTCAGGCAGTGCTGCGCAGGAATGAGACAGGAAGATAACTTCCTGAACCTTTTTCCTAAGTAGGTGGTAAGAGTTAAAAATCTACCTGAAGAAAACAAAAACACCACAATTTGGCTATTGTGGACATTGCTGCTATGAACATGGGGGTGCAGGTGCCCCTTCGGATCCCTACATTTGTATCTTTGGGGTGAATACCTAGTAGTGGAAAGAGCCGAGATGTCCACCGACAGATGAATGGATAAAGAAGATGTGGTATATACATACAATGGAATATTACTCAGCCATCAGAAAGGATGAATACCATTTACATCAACATGGATGGAAATGGAGGGTATTATGCTTAACGAAATAAGTCAATCAGAGAAAGGCAATTATCATATGGTTTCACTCATATGTGGAATATAAGAAACAGAGCAGAGGACCATCGGGGAAGGGAGGGAAAACTGAATGGGAAGTCATTCGAGAGGGAGAAAACGGTGAGAGACTCTTAACTCTAGGAAACAAACGAGGGTTGTGGATAGGGAGGTGGGTGGGGGATGGGGTAACTGGGTGATGGGCATTAAGGAGGGAACCTGATGTGATGAGCACTGGGTATTATACTCAACTGATAAATTACTGAACACTAGATCTGAAATAATGATGTACTATAAGTTGGCTACTTGAATTTATAAATAAAAAAAAGATGAAACAAAAAACCCTATTTTTGAGAAGTGAAAAAAATCCCCACAATTAATTCCCATGGGTTGACATTATAACATATTTTAAAGTCATTTTAACTTATTCCAATGTACTTTATCTTATTTACAAATAATAATCTGAGAATATTGTTTACTATCTAGTATATTTTAGATTGATTTAATTTTTGGAGGGCAAGTACTCAGAAAAATTAATTAAATATAAAATAAAGATATATAAATGAATACTTGAAAAATGTCAGACTAAAATAAACGAGAGAATGTGACTTAGATTTGGGTGGGTCAAAGCTCTGATCCTTCATTCTGAACTGCAATGGATCAAAGACCAGCACAAGAATGTGACAGCTTTTCTTCTGTAAACATCAAAAATGGCCCATCCTTACTTTAAAAAAAAATTGGGATAGAATAGTCAAAGTAACTTTCCCTTTTAGAAAACTCCAATTATCTAAGATATTGGTTATCTTCCAACTTCTTTATATTTGCAAGTTTATTCTTTGCTTGAAACATTAGAACATCTTACACCTACACAGACTCTTGTAGTATCTCACACTTTCACAAACATAAGTGAATTTGATTCTTATATAAGGCCTGTGTGGGTGAGGTAAGTAGAGTCACACCTGGGTCCCATATCACTGGTCAGCACCAAGACAGAATTGCAGCCCATATCTTCTAGATATTATAATATGAAGAATCTGAAAAAGGGTATGAAGTTGAAAATTTTGGGCCAAGCCCCAAAACTGCTGCCCAGAAATTGGATGAGAACTTTCCATTGACAACCGCCCAGAGACATTTCTGACTCTCCCACATAGCATAAATCTGTACTAGAACAGTTTAATATAGATTTCCTTCAAATCTCTTGTTACTCTCCATGGATGACATTCCAACCTTTGCCTTCGCATTTTAAACTACCCAAAAAAAGTTACCTGTGACAGGTTTTCTTGACTCTAGGGATTTGAATACCAACTGCTCTGCTCAACAGTCAATACCATCAAACCCGGGTAATGTTTTCTTGCTGCGCTTAGTCACACTGCCTTAGCATCAAAAATAGGTTTGATCAATGAGATGTCAAGCCAAATTTGTCATTTATTTTTAGTTTTATCAAGACCATAAAATACTGTGAAAAAATAAAGAAAAAGAGCACGTAGTCCTCCACAGGGACTATTCTAATGAGAACAGTAGTTCCTATGCTCTAGGCATGAAAGGTGTTTCTTAAGGTACAGTTTGCATGTGTCATGAACCATCCCCTCAGTGGTTCAAAACACACCATCCACCTAGGGCAGGGAGGAAGTAGATTCTCACGTGAGCCTGGCCTCCTGCTCAGGTGGAATCAGAGCCTACATCTGGCTACTTAGGCCTTTCCTTGGGAACCTAAAAAATAACCCTTTCCAGTCACAAGGCCAGTAATATACAGAAGGGGCACTGGCTGAACCTCACAGCTTCCATGAAAAATCATTTTTAGTAAGGGAATGCCAGCCTTCCTGGAAAAAATTTTATAGAAGCAGCATCAGCATGTATTGGAAATCATTTTCATCAGATAGAGGAGTTTTGATTTATAAGATTTATATAAAAGTTTTGAAAGCTTTTTAAACAACAAATCAAAATCTCAGACCAATTTCCATGCTGTGTCTCTAGAAATCCTTGACATTTCTGTGAAGGGAGACAATATGACTGTATTTTCCCTTTTTTATATTTTTATGTCTTGAATATTTCTCAGGACTCCACAATTTTAAATCATCAGGAAAATCACATGCAATTAACATCTCATCTGCACGACTTTACCTGACAGTATTTCTGGTACTCCATAGATGGAGCTGAGAATACCTAGTAGCAATGCTGTTTGGGATCAAAATAAAAATGTTAAGTATGACAAAGTATGTCATGTAAGTATGACACCTTTGTACCAGTGTTCCCTTTAAATACAAAGTCAGTGCATTCCCAGAAGTTAAAGAAATATGTCACTCATTTGTATTAATTCTTTTGCCCTAGGATTCAATAGACAAAACAACCATATAATACTTCAGCATTTTAATAGTACAGTAGCATGTAGGAATAGAAATAGCAAAAGTAATAAAAGTAGAGGATATATAGTCACATTAATGACAAGTGTAGACAATTTCAGAAAGAGAGAGAGAAACAGAGAGGAAGAGAGGGGCAGAGGGAGGGAGAGAGACATCCTTGCAATTCAGGTATCAGTAGAAGTTCATTTCTTTTCTAACAAAAATTTACCGTGAACTCACTATAAGAGAGGCACTGTTCTGTGCTAGGAGGTTAGGTGAAAAACACACAGTTTCTGTTGTCTCTAATGTTAGTCTAGTGGGGCAGGCAGGTGAGTCTAAATGTGGTACCCTGCAGGGCTGTGGGTTTGGTCCGTAGGACCTGGGGGCTGTGGCAAAGGCTGAGCAGCTTGCAAGGGATGTGGTCAGGCACCTGCAGGACAAGCAGAAAGAAGGGGAGGGCATATGTACATGTGAGTGTGTGTGTGTGCGTGTGGGGGGGGTATTTGTGAGTGTGTATCTGTGTGTGAGTGAGTCTGTGACGTGTGCATATGCGTGTGTTTTAGTGTATGTGGGTATTTGTGACAGTATGTGTGAGTGTGAATGTGTCAGTGTGTGTGTGCATGTGTGAGGGTATGTGTGGGTATGTGAATGTGTTTGTGTGAGTGTGCTGGAGGAACGATGCTGGACTGAGGAGGGTGGCCAGGGGCCAAGATGGAAAGGCGTCTCCTGGGATCCTGTGAGCAGCTAGGGACAGCCCAGAGTTCATGCAGCAAACTCTGAGAAACAGTCAGCACTCTGTCCTTTCTCTTCATAGTGTTGTAGTACAGGAGTGCCCCCCAGATCCATGGGTTCAGTTACTCCAACGTGGTTGGAACCAGATGATCCTCGTCTGATACAGCATCAGGAGGTCAAAGTCGCCTAACACTACATCACATCGCCTACGTCACTCGCCTCCCCTCATCTCCTCACGTGGGCATCTTATCATCTCACATCATCACGAGGAGAAGGGTGAGTACTGCACAAGATATCTTGGGTGGTCCTTAAGCGTCTGCCTTTGGCTCAGGTCATGATCCCGGGGTCCTGGGATCAAGCCCGGCATCGGGCTCCCTGCTCTGCAGGAAGCTTGCTTCTCCCTCTCCCACTCCCCCTGCTTGTGTTCCCTCTCTCGCTGTGTCTCTCTCTGTCAAATAAATACATTAAATCTTTAAAAAAAAAGATATCTTGAGAGAGACCACATTCACATAGCTTTCATTACAGTATATTATAATTATTCTATTTTATTATTGTTGTTAATCTCTTACTGTGCCTAATTTGTAATAAAACTTTATCATGGGTATGTGTGTCTAGGAAAAAACAGTCTAATAGGGTTTGGTTCTACCCCTGGTTTCAGGCATCCACTGGTATCTTGGAATGTGCCCCCCATGGAAAAGGGGGGGGGGTTGTACTATTTAGTTCAAGCCTTTATCTCAAAAGTATTAAGCTTTGTAATCTGCATACTTGATCGAACAGTTTTTTTTTTTTTAAAGATTTTTATTTATTTATTTGAGAGAGAGAGAATGAGAGAGAGCGAGTACATGAGAGGGGGGAGGGTCAGAGGGAGAAGCAGACTCCCTGCCGAGCAGGGAGCCCGATGCGGGACTCGATCCAGGGACTCCAGGATCATGACCTGAGCTGAAGGCAGTCGCTTAACCAACTGAGCCACCCAGGCGCCCCTTGATCGAACAGTTTTGCTGCAGATAAGCTGAATTTGTCTAAGTATTATACAATGATTTGGTTTTTTAAAACCCATTTTTGATAGTCACCTTTCAAATAATTACACCTATGCTTTTTATTTGTTCTTTCTTAGGAAAACTATGTATTGAAATCCTTTAAACTTTTATGGTGTGTTAATTTATTTTGTCTCATCATTATTTAACTAGTGTTTTTTGCTGAATTATCTTCCATATTTTACTTCCTCTATTTTATTTTTGCAGAACAGAGGAGATTAAATACAAATGCAATCATCAAAACCCAGTGCATTTTAAAATGTTTATTTTCCCACAGATTCAGTGCCTTTTGTCTTTCATTTTATCTTTCAAACTTCTACCTACATATAGTGTATAAATAATTAAATTTCTTTTTGGCTGCCTGGGTGGCTCAGTTGGTTGAGCTTCCTACTCTTGATTTCCGCTTAGGTCCTGATCTGGTGGGTAATGGGATCCAGCCCCAAGTAGGGCTCCCCACTCACCAGGGCGTCTGCTTGTCCCTCTCCCTCCCCCCGCTTGCACATTCACTCTCTTCTTTCTCTCCCTCTGTCTCTATCTCAAATAAATAAAAAAAAAATCAAATTTCTTTAAAGAGGAATATAGGCACAAAAATGTTTTATGATGCTTTCTATGTTTTCTCTTCATGATGGAAGTGCTTTTTCATTAAGATGTCTTTTTCAGATAGCTTGCAGGTATGCTCAAATTTTTAATTCAGGTAAGAAACTTTTTCTCTAGAACTGACGTCCAAATAATGTTTTCAATATGTATAAAATTAGTTAAATGAAGAAGTTTGGTAACTTCCAAAAGAAAAAAATTGGAAAATGTTTGGGGATAACCAGTCAAATGGAGAAGAGAGGCTGAGTTAAATGAGTGAATTATCGGACGAATGGGTTTATTGATTCTAAGGGAAAAGATCAGGGAAAGTGCAAAATAGAAATACAGTGAACGGAGGAGGGCTCCTCCCTGAGTCTCTTTCCATCCATCTTTCACAGAATTCTGGGGAGAGAATGGCTGTAACCCTTTGAATCAGAAGAGGTCTTTACCTAGCAGACCTTTACTTAATGCTTACTGAATAAATGATTAAATTCGAGCTTTATTACACTCACTAAATGTAGGCCTTAGGTTAATGATATGAAAGTGAAATGATCCAAAATAGGCTATATTTGAAAACAGTGAAAAATTTTTCATCACATATATAGAAAATAGACTATCCGCCAAAATCATATAGCACTAAATAAAATAAAACTTAAAAATAGCATTAAATCACATTTGTGTTAATTTATTGCAAGATTCAGAACTAGTTTCGTATGGAAATAATAAATTATTGTGTTTGGTCCTCACTGGGTTTAGCTTTTCTTTTTTTTTTTTAAATTTTTTATTGTTAAGTTAATCAACATACATTACATCATTAGTTTTTGATGTAGTGATCCATGATTCATTGTTTGTGCATAACACCTAGTGCTCCATGCAGAACGTGCCCTCTTTAACAGCCATCACCAGGGTAACCCACCCTCCCACCCCCGTCCCCTCTAGAACCCTCAGTTTGTTTCTCAGAGTCCATCGTCTCTCATGGTTCATCTCCCCCTCCGATTTCCCCCCCTTCATTCTTCCCCTCCTGCTTTTTTTTTCTTAATATATATTGCATTATTTGTTTCAGAGGTACAGATCTGAGATTCAACAGTCTTGCACACTTCACAGCACTCACCATAGCACATACCTTCCCCAATGTCTATCACCCAGCCACCCCATCCCTCCCACCCCCCACCACTCCAGCAACCCTCAGTTTGTTTCCTGAGATTAAGAATTCCTCATATCAGTGAGGTCATATGATACATGTCTTTCCCTGATTGACTTATTTTGATCAGCATAACACCCTCCAGTTCCATCTACGTCATTGCAAATGGCAAGATCTCATTGTTTTTGATGGCTGAGTAGTGTTCCATTGTATATATACACCACATCTTCTTTATCCATTCATCTGTCAATGGACATCTTGGCTCTTTCCACAGTTTGGCTACTGTGGACATTGCTGCTATAAACATCGGGGTGCACGTACCCCTTCGGATCCCTACATTTGTATCTTTGGGGTAAATACCCAGTAGTGCAATTGCTGGGTCATATGGTAGCTCTATTTTCAACTTTTTGAGGAACCTCCATACTGTTTTCCAGAGTGGCTGCACCAGCTTGCATTCCCACCAAGAGTGTAGGAGGGTTTCCCTTTCTCCACATCCCTGCCAACATCTATTGTTTCCTGACTTATTAATTTTAGCCATTCTGACTGGTGTGAGGTGGTATCTCATTGAGGTTTTGATTTGGATTTCCCTGATGCCGAGCAATATTGAGCACTTTTTCATGTGTCTGTTGGCCATTTGGATGTCTTCTTTGGAAAAATGTCTGTTCCTGTCTTCTGACCATTTCTTGATTGGATTATTTGTTCTTTGGGTGTTGAGTTTGGTAAGTTCTTTATAGATTTTGGATACTAGCCCTTTATCTGATATGTCATTTGCAAATATCTTCTCCCATTCTGTCGGTTGCTTTTGGTTTTGTTGACTGTTTCTTTTGCTGTGCAAAGGCTTTTTATCTTGATGAAGTCCCAATAGTTCATTTTTGCCCTTGCTTCCCTTGCCTTTGGCGATGTGTCTAGGAAGAAGTTGCTGCGGCTGAGGTCGAAGAGGTTGCTGCCTGTGTTCTCCTTTAGGATGTCGATGGACTCCTGTCTCACATTTAGGTCTTTCATCCATTTTGAGTCTATTTTTGTGTGTGGTGTAAGGAAATGGTCCAGTTTCATTTTCTGCATGTGGCTGTCCAATTTTCCCAGGACCATTTGTTGAAAAGACTGTCTTTTTCCCATGGACATTCTTTCCTGCTTTGTCAAAGATTAGTTGACCATAGAGTTGAGGGTCCCCATTTCTGGGCTCTCTATTCTGTTCCATTGATCTATGTGTCTGTTTTTGTGCCAGTACCATACTGTCTTGATGATGACAGCTTTGTAATAGAGCTGGAAGTCCGGAATTGTGATGCCGCCAGCTTTGCTTTTCTTTTTCAACATTCCTCTGGCTATTCAGGGTCTTTTCTGGTTCCATACAAATTTTAGGATTATTTGCTCCATTTCTTTGAAAAAAGTGGATGGTATTTTGATGGGGATTGCACTGAATGTGTAGATTGCTCTAGGTAGCATTGACATCTTCACAATATTTGTTCTTCCAATCCATGACCATGGAAAGTTTTTCCATTTCTTTGTGTCAATTTCTTTCATGAGTATTTTATAGTTTTCTGAGTACAGATCCTTTGCCTCTTTGGTTAGATTTATTCCTAGGTATCTTATGGTTCTGGGTGCAATTGTAATTGGGATCGACTCCTTAATTTCTCTTTCTTCTGTCTTGTTGTTGGTGTATAGGAATGCCACTGATTTCTATGCATTGATTTTATATCCTGCCACTTTACTGAATTCTTGTTTGAGTTCTAGCAGTTTTGGGGTGGAGTCTTTTTGGTTTTCCACATAAAGTATCATATCATCTGCAAAGAGTGAGAGTTTGACTTCTTCTTTGCTGATTTGGATGCCTTTTATTTCTTTTTGTTGTCTGATTGCTGTGGCTAGGACTTCCAATACTATGTTGAATAGCAGTGGTGATAGTGGACATCCCTGCCGCGTTCCTGACCTTAGGGGGAAAGCTCTCAGTTTTTCCCAATTGAGAATGATATTCGCGGTAGGTTTTTCATAGATGGCTTTTATGATATTGAGGTATGTACCCTCTATTCCTATACTCTGAAGAGTTTTGATCAAGAAAGGATGCTGTACTTTGTCAAATGCTTTTTCTGCATCTGTTGAGAGGATCATATGATTCTTGTTCTTTCTTTTGTTAATGTATTTTATCACATTGATTGATTTGTGAATGTTGAACCAACCTTGCAGCCCAGGAATAAATCCCACTTGGTCGTGGTGGATAAGCCTTTTAATGTACTGTTGGATCCTATTGGCTAGTATTTTGGTGAGAATTATTGCATCCATGTTCATCAGGGATATTGGTCTGTAATTCTCCTTTTTGATTGGGTCTTTGGTTTGGGGATCAAGGTAATGGTGGCCTCATAAAACGAGTTTGGAAATTTTCCTTCCATTTCTATTTTTTGGAACAGTTTCAGAAGAATAGGTATTAATTCTTCTTGAAATGTTTGTTAGAATTCCCCTCGGAAGCCATCTGGCCCTGGGCTCTTGTTGTTGGGAGATTTTTGATGACAGCTTCGATTTCCTTAGTGGTTATAGGTCTGTTCAGGTTTTCTATTTGTTCCTGGTTCAGTTTTGGTAGTTGATATATCTCTAGGAATGCATCTATTTCTTCCAGGTTATCTAATTTGCTGGCATGTAGTTGGCTCATAATATGTTCTTATAATTGTTTCTATTTCTTTGGTGTTGGTTGTGATCGCTTCTCTTTCATTCATGATTTTGTTGATTTGGGTCATTTCTCTTTTCTTTTTGATAAGTCTGGCCAGGGGTTTATCAATCTTGTTAATTCTTTCAAAGAACCAGCTCCTAGTTTGTTGATCTGTTCTACTGTTCTTTTGGTTTCTCTTTCATTGATTTCTGCTCTGATCTTTATTATTTCTCTTCTCCTGCTGGGTTTAGGCTTTATTTGCTGTTTTTTCACTAGCTCCTTTAGGTGTAGGGTTAGGTTGTGTACTTGAGACCTTTCTTGTTTCTTGAGAAAGGCTTGTATTGCTATATACTTTCCTCTTAGGACTGCCTTTGCTGCATCCCAAAGATTTTGAACAGTTGTGTTTTCATTTTCATTGGTTTCCATGAATTTTTTTAAATTCTTCTTTAATTTCCTGGTTGACCCAGTCATTCTTTAGTAGGATGTTCTTTAGCCTCCATTTGAGTTCTTTCCGACTTTCCTCTTGTGAATGAGTTCTAGTTTCAAAGCATTGTGGTCTGAAAATATGCAGGGAATGATCCCAATCTTTTGCTACTGGTTGAGACCTGATTTGTCACCTAGGATGTGATCTATTCTGGAGAATGTTCCATGGCACTAGAGAAGAATGTGTATTCCATTGCTTTGGGATGGAATGTTCTGAATATGTCTGTGATGTCCATTTGGTCCAGTGTGTCATTTAAAGTCTTTATTTCCTTGTTGATCTTTTGCTTAGATGACCTGTCCATTTCAGTGAGGGGGGTGTTAAAGTCCACCACTATTATTGTATTGTTGTCAATGTGTTTCTTTGCTTTTGTTATTAATTGCCTTATATAATTGGCTGCTCCCATGTTAGGGGCATAGATATTTACAATTGTTAGATCTTCTTGTTGGATAGACACTTTCAGTAGGATACAGTGTCCTTCCTCATCTCTTATTATAGTCTCTGGTTTAAAATCTAATTTGTCTGATATAAGGATTGCCACCCCAGCTTTATTTTGGTGTCCATTAGCAGGGTAAATGGTTTTCCACCCCCTCACTTTCAATCTGGGGGTGTCTTTGGGTCTAAAATGAGTCTCTTGCAGACAGCATATCGATGGGTCTTGTTTTTTAATCCAATCTGATAGCCTGTGTCTTTTGATTGGGGCCTTTAGCCCATTTACATTCAGGGTAATTATTGAAAGATATGAATTTAGTGCCATTGTATTGCCTGTAAGGTGACTGTTACTGTCTATTGTCTGTGTTCCTTTCTGGTCTATCTTGCTTTTAGGCTCTCTCTTTGCTTAGAGGATCCCTTTCAATATTTCTTGTAGGGCTGATTTCGTGTTTGCAAATTCCTTTAGTTTTTGTTTGTCCTGGAAGCTTTTTATCTCTCCTTCAATTTTCAATGACAGCCTAGCTGGATATAGTATTCTTGGCTGCATATTTTTCTCATTTAGTGCTCTGAATATATCCTGCCAGTCCTTTCTGGCCTGCCAGGTCTCTGTGGATAGGTCTGTTGCCAATCTAATTTTTCTACCATTGTAGGTTACAGATCTCTTCTCCCGAGCTGCTTTCAGGATTTTCTCTTTGTCTATGAGACTCCTAAGTTTTACTATTAGATGTCGGGGTGTTTTACTATTAGATGTCAGGGTTTTTTATTGATTTTGAGAGGGGTTCTCTGTGCCTCCTGGATTTTGATCCTGTTTCCTTCCCCAAATTAGGGAAGTTCTCTGCTTTAATTTGCTCCAATATGCCTTCTGCCCCTCTCTTTCTTTCTTCTTCTTCTAGGATCCCAATTATTCTAATGTTGTTTCATCTCATGGTATCGCTTATTTCTCAAATTCTGCCCTCGTGATCCAGTAGATGTTTATCTCTCTTTTTCTCAGCTTCTTTATTTTCCATCATTTGGTCTTCCATATCACTGATTCTCTCTTCTGCCTCATTTATCCTAGCAGTTAGCGCCCCCATTTTTTATTGCACCTCATTAATAGCCTTTTTGATTTCGACTTGGTTAGATTTTAATTCTTTTATCTCTCCAGAAAGGGTTTCTCTAATAACTTCCATGCTTTTTTTAAGCCCAGCTAGTATCTTTAAAGTGATGATTCTGGACTCTAGATCCGACATTGTACTAATGTCCGTATTGAGTAGGTCCCTGGCAGTCGGTACTACCTCTTGTTCTTTTTGTTGAGGTGATTTTTTCTGTCTTGCCATTTTGTCTTCCAGAAAGTGGTCTCTTTTCTGTTTAGAGAGTTGTTGCTATTCTTTTCTTTGATCCCCTGTTGAGTTTGTAGGTGTTCAGAATGGTTTTATCCCTATCCAGCTGAATTCCTGAGAACGGACAAAATCCAGGTCTCCTACTCCTCTGCCATCTTGCTCCACCCCCTGGGTTTAGCTTTTCTTAATAATCTTGGGAAAATGTAGGTAAAATAATCCTCATGTCTTCACCAAAACCAGTAATCCTTAAGTATTATATCTAATTCTTATCTTCTGTGCAGATTTGCTATTATTTGGTGATAAATGTTGTTTTTATATTATTAAAGCCTTTTTAAATACATGCTTTGCTGGAGAGTGAAGAAAAATGTCTCCTCATGCAGACTCATGCTTAAAGAATACAAACATCCTTCATATTGCTATTGGAAATTTATAGAACTGTTAAAATATATGATGTTTTGATGATGATTTTCATTCCTGAAAATTGGCACCTACTTGTTACTTAAGTGGCCTTGTTGATATTTTATGAACTTTTCTTTTTCTTTTCACTTTTTTTTCTGCAGTAGGAGGACAAGAAACAAGTTAAAACCTAAACATGTGTTTCAGCAAATACGTGTCTCTGTTTTGAGGTCACAGGAAAGAGCTTGATTTGTTGGAGTCAGATTGGTAGAATTGATCAGTTTCAAGATTGAAGAACTTTTAGTTTTCTTTTCTGAGCAGCAAGTACATTTATTCCCTTTCCCTGAAGTGCCTTCGTTTGCCCTTTCCACATTCCCTCACACCCAATAATCCTTTAAAACTTGTTCTCAGATAGGATATCTTCAGTTTAGCTCCTTCAGACCCATGGTTGGACTGGACACCTTCCTTCTCCATTTCCACAGCGCTCCAGACATACTTTTCACATACCCCCTACATATATTGAGTTATCTGTCTGCCTTCTCATCAGCATATTTAAGATATTGGAGTGTGGGAGACATTGATTCAGTTGCTCTATATCCTGGAATGGCACCTCGATATAGAAACTAATTAATAAATGTGGAATAAGTAAACAGATGGGATTTGCAGTTAATTCCCAGAAATTTAAGACACATTCTAGAACAAATGCAGATAATTTGGGCAGTAGTCTACTTGCTGGTTGTTTTGAAGTCTCTATTCATCCCCATTTAAGGGAAGATTAAAACTTTGTCACTCACAGCTAGCTTATCTAGATAAAACACATCTTTGATTAGGCAGGGGAAGGGAGAAATAGCAAATATAGTTTCCTATTGAACTTTAGTAATTCTAAAATATCTCCCATTCAAAATGTTTCTGATTTTATTAAGTTGTCTTTTTCTTTTACCTTATTAGTGGTATTTATGCCAGGATGGCAGTCTTGTGTAAATCCCTCTGATTCTATATGTGATAAACACTTGATCAAATTTTTAGAGATTTGGGGATGGAATCTTAGTAAAGGTCAACTTAGAACCAAGGAAATGAGTTATTACCTAAGTTAATTCCATCTTTTATGCACACAATCGTAACTTATTTTCCTTTATTTCACAGCAGTTTGATACATCAAATTTTTGAATTCAGAATAGGACACTTTATTCTGCTATTTCTCTCCTTTTGTGACTTGGAGGTGTATGGTTAGGCTTTCAGATGTGGCTAATGAGAACATTGCTCCTGCCTATCCTTCAAAGTAAAAAATGACAAATAGCAGCAAATGACAGAATCATCAAATGTGCTGCTCTTTAGCCTGGCAGGAATTTGTTGCAAAATGCTTTAATGTAGAGGTTAGTAAATGACACAAGAGCTTAAAACAATTCAGAGAAAATAAGAAAGTACACAAATCAACACAAATAGTCTGAAAATGATGGTATACTCTTGTGTGTATGTGTGTGTGTGTGTGTTGTAAAACTGGAAACAGGACGTTACACATTACAAGAAAACAGGATTAAAAAGAATCCTTTGCAATGACACTGAAGCCCAGCTTGAGTATAAGAACATTTCTGTGATGGAAAGCCAGCATCAGGATGGAATACTTTACAATCTGTGGAATTCTTAATAGATACCAACAGAATATTCGATGCACATATTTTAAGCTTCTTACAAGAACAATTATGAAACAGGGGACTTTTT
Organism: Neomonachus schauinslandi; assembly: GCF_002201575.2. Lineage (NCBI taxonomy): Eukaryota > Metazoa > Chordata > Mammalia > Carnivora > Phocidae > Neomonachus > Neomonachus schauinslandi. Next base: position 8,077,742 of record NC_058416.1, read on the forward strand.
GAGGAAGAGATGCTGTCAAGAGATTTCATCTTAGTGATGTTTTCATAAAGTCTAAAAGAAATTCCTTTCTATGTAACAATCATGAGGTACTTGGGAGTGGTGAGGAAAACAAGAGAAGAGCTATGTGCTGGAATATGAAAATATTGCCAGTGCTATGGTTTTTAAAGACTACAGTCTAAAATCATATAGGGATCTAAAACTTCCTATCTACACAGCCAAATTTATTACCAAAGCATTTGGCAATAGCTCATATTGAGTATGGAATTGAATTTGGCCAATAATCCCAATAAGCTTAGAAGTGTATGCATCCCCAGAGCTTCTAGAAAGGAATATAGCCTTGTTGACACCTTACTTTTTGCCAAGTGAGAGTCGTGTTGCACTTCTGTTCTTTAAAAATGTGAGATAGTACATTTGTATTGTTTTAAGCTGCTGTGTGTGGTGATTTGGTATGTTATCAATGAAGACCAAAACCAATACAAAGGCCAAACTCTCTATTCTTCTCTACTAGGAAAACTTCCAAGCAAACAAATTAATTTAATCCATAAAAAAATTAGAAATATATATATATACTTATACACATATAAATAGATAGATAGATAGATAGATAGATAGATAGATAGAATACAATGTGATTAGGTTTGCTTGAAGCTTAAGAAATTAAGGATTTCCTAATATTAAAATTGGGGTAATGAAGTCTCAAGACAGAGAATACAGATGCTACAAGAGCTAAACAAAAAAAACCCAGTGGGGCAAATAGAGGAGGGTCTGAGGGAGAGTTGGAACCACCACCAGAAAGATGAGATCCACTGTGGATCTACAGACACTAAGAGAGGACTGGGTAGATGGGTCCATAATCTATAAGGAAGGGATGTGAAAGGGTGTGTGAGGTAAGGGACCAGATGCCACAGAGCAGGCACACATGATTTAAAGGCACACACTGGTTTGAGGGGGTCCAGAGTATTTTCAGGACAATCTTCTACTTTCATGGCCTCTGAGGTAGAATGAAGGCAAAAGGAAGGAAGACGTACCCTGCAGCAACTGGGTAGTAAAGGAAAACTGGTTATCCATAGGCAAACAATGAAAATGCATCTCAGTCTTACACTGTACACAAAAATCAATTCCAAGTAGATTAAAGACTTGAAGGTAAACCTGAGACCATGAAAGCCCTAGAGGAAAACAGAGAGGGTAAGCTCCTTGACATTGGTTTTGGCAATGATTTTCTGAATTGGACACCAAAAGCATAGGCAACAAAATAAAAATAAAAAAGTGGAATTACATCAACTTAAAAAGCTTCTGCATAGCAAACAAAATCATCAACAAGAGGAAAAGGCAACCTACGGAATGGAAAAAAAAAATGCAAACCACATAATCTTATTGGTTAATATTCAAAATATTCAAGGAACTCATAAATCAAGAGCAACAAAACAGATAAACCAATTTAAAAAAATGGACAAAGGGCCCGAATGGACATTTTTCCAAAGAAGACATCCAAATGGCCAATGAAATAAAAGACAGATTGAGTATGTGCAAGGAAAAATAGGAGAGAGGAGACATGCATTAGAGTTGGAATACGGGTAAATATAAAATTCTATTCACAAGGTTTTGGTCTGTGTTTTATAAAGGGAATAAGATAGATGGTACAGTAGCTGGAGGGGAAGTGAGATCAAGAATTTAGTGACATAAAAAAAGGGTAACAGGGTTTGTGCAGGTGTGTGAGAAGTTAGTAGTGCCATATACAGAGCTCCATGGGGATTAGATTCTGGAGATGAGAGATTCTCACGGTAACTGACATAACAATGACAAAGTCACGTTGACATGAGTCCTGCGGGCCCCATGTTGATAGTATGGTGACAGAGAGGGCGCTGAAGGGAGATAGGGATGGGAGGTCTTTTTTGGAGCACACAGTGTTCTGGGCCTTCTAGTGGCTCCTGTTGATGAAGGTGGAGTCTGCAGAAGGGCAAATTTATTCCCAAATCAGTGAGATATTTCCTCATGACTGCAGATTAAGTCTTCCATGGGTGGTCTCATGCTGAGTTCACAGACAGTCTTCTAATCCCTACTGATAGCAGACTGCCAAGGGGTGTCTCCGTGATTTTTACAGAAGGACACTGGGCCATCAGGGGGCAGTTATGTCTTACTCAACCTGTTTAACAAAACTCGGGGTCATCTTCGACTTCATTCAATACCTTCCATCTCGTATCATTCAATCCAATCAAGCAATCAGTAATTTTTCATCTGCATTATGTGCACAGCACCATTTAATGTCCCGGGAATAAATAAAGTCTGTTTCTCTTCATCTTGCTCATGTTCTAATGGAAATAGGCAATGCAGCAGCAGAAAGGATTCATTTAGGTAGTAGAGTCAGGCATTGGTGGGAGCTTTTTTTTTTTTTTTTTTTTAAGATTTTTTTTTTTTTTTTGAGAGAGAGAGAATGAGAGACAGAGAGCACGAGAGGGAAGAGGGCAGAGGGAGAAGCAGACCCCCCGCCGAGCAGGGAGCCCGATGCGGGACTCGATCCCGGGACTCCAGGATCATGACCTGAGCCAAAGGCAGTCGCTTAACCAACTGAGCCACCCAGGCACCCTGGTGGGAGCTTTTTTAGTGTGGTCAAAGAAATCTTATCTATAGAGAGGATACTGTCAAATGTAACATTAAAATATTTCTCACAAATTACTTCCCCCATTTCTACTGCTACAGTTCTTTGTTTCTTTATCACTGCTGGACATTCTTATAGCAATCATGCCCACATCTAATCCATATGAAACACTTTAGCACCCTGAACTGATGCTGTCATTCTATTTCCCATTTTAAGCCTCTTCGTACTTCCCAATGTTTATGTATTTTATTATCCTATCTTTTCTGGAGTACAGAACACAGCATTCTAACACGCTTCCTTCTCTTCATTGCTCCCTCTGTAACAGACACTAATGCTATTCACCAAATTTTTTAGTTTTTTCCCCTTAGGGCTTATAGTATGATGGCACTTTCTTGTACCATTAACACATGGTGTATTCACTGGTTTGACCAATGAATTATGAGTAGAAATTCTTTGTGATACTTCTGTATGAAAGTTGTAAGAGCTAGGTGTACAATTCTTTCTGTTCCCTTCCCATTGATGCAGTGATATAAAAGCAAGTAACAAAATAGTGCTTGTGTAAGTCTAGATTCCTGATGTCCATGATTAACAGAGCCATGCTACAGACCCCCAGGATATGTGAAAAAAGGTTTTGATGGGTGAAGGCACTGAGATTTGGGTATTTTTATGGCTACATACCTAGTGTTTCCTAATTAAAAAAAAAAGATGGACAAAAAAATAGAAGTGGGGTGATGCTATCACACACACAAAATTAAATGGTGTCATTGTCTTGGTGGTCAGTCAGCAAGGGATAATGAAACTCTCAAGGAACATGTGAAAGATGCTGATCCATCATGCAGTGGTAAACTATTTGGTTAAAATATCACCTGCCATAACTTGGTGATGGCATTAGAAAACTCGATGAAGTATGGAGAGGGGTTGGAAATAGAATATTGGCAGCTAGTGTTAGTGGCTGTAGCTGCATTTGGCAAGGTATTAAGGAAATGAATTGGTTAGTTTGCACATAAAAGGACTAAAAGGAAATAGACTGTATCCAAAAAATTGGAGACTTTCCAGGTTGAAAAAGGCAACTGCTTCTCAACTCCAAGTTAACTCCAATAACAATAAAAATGGTAAGACTGAGTTACATACTCTTTCTTTTTTTTTAAGATTTTATTTATTTATTTGACAGAGAGAGACACAATGAGAGAGGGAACAGAAGCAGGGGGGTGGGAGAGGGAGAAGCAGCCTCCCCACTAAGCAGGGAGCCCGATGAGGGGCTCGATCCCAGGACCCTGGGATCGTGACCTGAGCTGAAGACAGACACTTAATGACTGAGCCACCCAGGCGCCCCCATACTCTTTCTTGAAACCTCTGAATGGCTGAAAATTCCTTGGAGTAAAGGTCCAGCCAAGGGTGTGATGCCCAGTGTATCTGTTCATTTGGAGAAACGGCTTTGGGAGAAGATACCAAGGGGCTGGTTCTCCTACCAAACCTGACCGCTCAAGATCTGAACAAGAAACAGCAGGAAGTCTAGAATTCAAGGGAAGCATTTCTAGGAAAGAAATGCGGACATAACTATTGGCACATGGAACTAAGTAAAGTCACATAAATTAAAAATCTAAAAAAAAAAACCTGCTATGCTTTTAAAAAGAGTTGCATTATGAAAAAAATATGAAGCTGCTCTAAAAACAGTGAATGCATGGCTTTTGGAGCTTGTATACCACACTTGAGTTTCTAGGGCAGAAAGCTGTCTGAGAACATTTCTCAGCTCCTAAAGAAGTTATATACTCCCAAGTTTACTTCAGATGTGGAGTCAAAGCAGAGAACAGAGATCAGGGAACTCCCAGAAGATCATGGGTTTCAGGTTACAATGTACTGGTGTCCCCTAGGGAGAAACATTGGCACCTAATCAAGTAAAAGACCCTATCCCACATAGTAGGGGCCTCTGCACCAGTGTTTATCCTGTCTCATGCCATGACTATGCATTGGTGTGGGGCCATAGGTTTCTACCCTGAAAAGCCGCATCTGGACCCGCTGCAGGGACAACTGTGTATCCAACTGGATGTTGGGATTGGAGGAAGCATCGGGGCTGTGTCCTTTGGGGAGGAGTGAATGCATTTTGTATTTAGGAAGAAAATTCACTGGATATTTGGTAACCAGAAGCATGGATAGTGGGATTCCTTTGTACTGTTTATTTGGTAACCTTCTTCATTTAGGCATATGGCAAAATGGCATTTTCTCCCTTTGGAATTAGTTGTTGAGTAAATTAGAAAGAATAAAATACTTCCAGGACATCTGGGTGGATCAGTTAGTTAAGTGTCTGACTCTTAGAGTGATTTCCACTCAGATGGGGCTCTGTGCTCAGTGGGGAGTCTGCTTCTCTTCTCTCTCTCTGCCCCTCCCCACACACTCTCTCTCTAAATAAATAAAATCTTTAAAAAAAAGAAAGAATAAAATATTTTCCATAATGTTCCCTCTAAATAGACACAGCTTGAGCCACTCTGAAAGCATACAGGACAAACAATGTCTGCAGTTAGAAGATGAGATGAATGTAGTGAGTATCTTTGCTTATCTCTAAAAAGAACATGCTAGTGGTTTTGAGCATTACATAAGCTGGAATTCTTATTTCATTCTAATCGTACATTCACAAAAGAAGAAAGCATGAGGACTACTCATGTTGAAATTCAAATAATTAATGAGGAACATAAAAGTGATAATTATTCAATAATTTGCAGAAAGATGATTATTAAGATCTATATGTTCTATTCATATGATCATAAGTATTGTACAGCTTATAAAGGTAGCTTTTCAAAAGTCAGTATCAAAAGGAACATATAATAAATATTATTGAAATTAATTTTACATTCATTGCAAATAAAGATCAGATATTATTCACAGAAAAGTACTTACATAGGTGTGAAAAATTATTTACTAGTAAACTTTTTAAAAAAAATACAGAAATCATGAAAGAACCCAACTGATTAGTTGTAATTAAAAAAAAAAAACACTACAAGAGGGGTGCCTGGGTGGCTCAGTTGGTTAAATGGCTGCCTTGGGCTGGGGTCATGATCCCAGGGTCCTGGGATTGAGCTCTTCATCGGGCTCCCTGCTCAGCGGGGAGTCTGCTTCTCCCTCTCCCTCTGCCCCTCACCCCCCCCAACTGGCCCCCAGCTCCTGCACACTCTTTTTCTCTCTCAAATAAATAAAATCTTTAATAAAAACACTAGAAGAATTTTAAATATTAGATCCTGAAATTAATATACCTTTTGATGCATAGATTTTAAATTTCAATCTTTATTTTCTATCACCTTTGTGACCCAATTCAAATATTACATAATAATTTATTGAAAAACATATTTGTTCAAAACTGGTGGCACCACAAAGCTCTATTAAAAAGCTGTAATCATCAAGACAGTATGGTACTGGCACAAAAACAGACACATCAATCAATGGAATAGAACAGAGAACCCAGAAATGGACCCTCAACTCTATGGCCAACTAATCTTCAACAAAACAAGAAAGAACATCCAATGGAAAAAAGATAGTCTCTTCAAAAATGGTGTTGGGAAAATTGGACAGCCACATGCAGAAGAATGAATCTGGACCATTTCCTTATACCACATAGAAAAAGAGACCCAAAATGGATGAAAGATCTAAATGTGAGATAGAAATCCACCAAAATCCTAGAGGAGACCAAAATACTCACCAAAATACTAGCCAGTAGGATCCAACAGTACATTAAAAGGATTATGCACCACAACCAAGTGGGATTTATTCCTGGGCTGCAAGTTTGGTTCAACATCCACAAATCAATCAGTGTGATACAATACATTAATAAAAGAAAGAACAAGAACCATATGATCCTCTCAATAGATGCAGAAAAAGCATTTGACAAAGTACAGCGTCCTTTCTTGATTAAAACTCTTCAGAGTATAGGGATAGAGGGTACATACCTCAATATCATAAAAGCCATTTATGAAAAACCCACAGTGATTATCATTCTCAATGGGGAAAAACTAAGCACTTTTCCCCTAAGGTCAGGAACATGGCAGGGATGTCCACTATCACCACTGCTATTCACATAGTACTAGAAGTCCTAGCCACAGCAATCAGACAACAAAAAGAAATAAAAAGCACTGAATCGGCAAAGAAGTCAAACTCTCACTCTTTGCAGACTATATGATACTTTGTGTGAAAAACCCAAAAGACTCCACCCCAAAACTGCTAGAACTCATATAGGAATTCAGTAAAGTGGCAGGATATAAAATCAATGCACAGAAATCAGTGGCATTCCTATACACTAACAACAAGACAGAAGAAAGAGAAATTAAGGAGTCGATCCCATTTACAATTGCACCCAAAACCGTAAGATACCTAGGAATAAATCTAACCAAAGAGGCAAAGAATCTGTACTCAGAAAACTACTGAATACTCATGAAATAAATTGAGGAAGACACAGAGAAATGGAAAAACGTTCCATGCTCATGGATTGGAAGAACAAATACTGTGAAAATGTCAATGCTACCTAGAGCAATCTACACATTTAATGCAATCCCTATCAAAATACCATCGACTTTTTTCAAAGAAATGGAACAAATAATCTAAAATTTTTATGGAAACAGAAAAGATGCCGAATAGCCAGAAGAATACTGAAAAAGAAAAGCAAAGCCGGTGGCATCACAATTCCGGACTTCCAGCTCTATTACAAAGCTGTAATCATCAAGACAGTATGGTACTGGCACAAAAACAGACACATAGATCAATGGAACAGAATAGAGAGCCCAGAAATGGGGACCCTCAACTCTACGGTCAACTAACCTTTGACAAAGCAGGAAAGAATGTCCAATGGGAAAAAGACAGTCTTTTCAACAAATGGTCCTGGGAAAATTGGACAGCCACATGCAGAAAATGAAACTGGACCATTTCCTTACACCACACACAAAAATAGACTCAAAATGGATGAAAGACCTAAATGTGAGACAGGAGTCCATCGACATCCTAAAGGAGAACACAGGCAGCAACCTCTTCGACCTCAGCCGCAGCAACTTCTTCCTAGACACATCGCCAAAGGCAAGGGAAGCAAGGGCAAAAATGAACTATTGGGCCTTCATCAAGATAAAAAGCTTCTGCACAGCAAAGGAAATAGTCAACAAAACCAAAAGAAAACCGACAGAATGGGAGAAGATATTTGCAAATGACATATCAGATAAAGGGCTAGTATCCAAAATCTATAAAGAACTTACCAAACTCAACACCCAAAGAACAAAGAATCCAATCAAGAAATGGGCAGAAGACATGAACAGACATTTTCCAAAGAAGACATCCAAATGGCCAACAGACACATGAAAAAGTGCTCAACATCACTCAGCATCAGGGAAATCCAAATCCAAATCTCAATGAGATACCACCTCACACCAGTCAGAATGGCTAAAATGAACAAGTCAGGAAATGACAGATGTTGGTGGGGATGCGGAGAAAGGGGAACCCTCCTACACTGTTGGTGGGAATGCAAGCTGGTGCAGCCACTCTGGAAAACTGTATGGAGGTTCCTCAAAAAGTTGAAAATAGAGCTACCATATGACCCAGCAATTGCACTACTGGGTATTTACCCCAAAGATACAAATGTAGTGATCCAAAGGGGTACCTGCACCCCAATGTTTACAGCAGCAATGTCCACAACTGCCAAACTATGGAAAGAGCTCAGATGTCCATTGACAGATGAATGGATAAAGAATATGTGGTATGTATATATATATATATATATATGTGTATGTATGTATATATATATATATATATATATATATATATATATATATATATATATACAATGGAACACTACTCAGCCATCAAAAACAATGAAATCTTGCCATTTGCAATGCCATGGATGGAACTAGAGGGTACTATGCTAAGCAAAATAAGTCAATCAGAGAAAGACAATTATCATATGATCTCACTTATATGTGGAATTTAAGAAACAAAACATAGGATCATAGGGGAAGAGAGAAAAAAATAAAACAAGAAGAAATAAGAGAAGGAGATAAACCATAAGAGACTCTTAATCTCAGGAAACAAACTGAGGGTTGCTGGAGGGGAGGGAAAGTGGGGGGATGGGGTGATGGACATTAAGAATGGCAAGTGATGTAAGGAGCACTGGGTATTATATAAGACTGATGAATCACTTACCTCTACCTCTGAAACCAATAATACGTTTATGTTAATTAATTGAATTTAAATTTTTAAAAATGGGAAAAAAAGAAAAACACATTTATTGACCAGTTACCCTTTAAATTAATGGCTTCTGAAGCGATATAAATTGGAAGTAAATTTTCATATATTGCAGGAAAAATGTTATTAAACTTTTTAATATAGTTGAATAGGATATGTCCTCTTGTGTTTGGATCCAACTAAAGCTACTACCTAAAAACAGCCAAATATTCCACATTCTAAAAACATGCTAAAGAGAGCTACCATACATATTCACACAGTGCCTAAAATTAGAGGTATGAAAACAGGCTACTTTTTTTCACTTGTTACTATCCCTTCCCATGTAAGTGCTGAGTGAAAAATAACAAGCAAAAAATGATCTGACAGATTTGGCTGCCCAAGAGAGTACTATGGCAATTTCTACCTCTCCATCTCTCAAGCCAAGGGAGACTGTGCCTTTGTGTATCTCTGAGAGTATGTGTGTGTGTATGGGCAGAGGAGTGGGGTGGTAAGAGAACTTCTCCCAGAGACTAGGAGTATCTCTAGGATGCATAAGAAGTAGCAGACTGGAAATCTGCTTATGCAGTCGATTTTTTTTTTTTTTGCATTATTATCAATTTGATGAGGGGGGAAGGGAAACCGGAGAGAAACCCAAAGTTGGCATGGGTGGGAGACCTGCATTCTCATGCACTGGATGGCAGAAATGAAATAGTTTAGTGTGTCCCAAGTGGTCCCTGCTGAAGCCCAAGAGTGCTGCCTGCTGGATGAGGGCTGAAGAAGAGACCCCAGCAAAAGAAAGTTCTGAGTAGATTATGGTGGTAGATGCTAGGCAGAAGTCAGTAATGATGAGTGCAGGTCGGGTAGCTGAAGGCCATCTGCACTCACACCAGGGTCTGTGCAGTGAGGAGGCCACTTTCAGGACTTCCAAAAGACCTCACAGTTCCCAAGTGAAGAGAATCTGCCACACAGAAACCATGGGCACTCAAGACAAAATGGCAGGGCACATTTTCCTCTATCCTTTTTCTCAAGACTCAACAGAACAGTGAAGCCAGAATTTAGCAGACTGAGAAGGCTGTAGAACAATTATGTTCCCATCTTTCCTGATGCAAGTAGCCTTCTCTTCAATGTGTTCCTGGTCACTTCAGCTCTTTCTTATGGACATTTTTCATTTAATGCTTTGTGCCTCTTCAGAAGATCGCATGCATGTAGATGTGAAGACTGATGACTTTTTTGTAAATCACCTTATGTAACAGGAATGACAGGGACACTGTTTCTTCTGAAGGAGCACGTCAGAGAGCAGAGAGTGCAGGTGGACCAAGGCTGGTGGGGGAAGAACAGCAGGAGCTCAGGCTCACCTTTGGGATTCAGGGGTGAGCAGACCCCTGATTGACCCAGTGATTAAATGTTTATACAGTTCCACTATTCTACTGCAGTGTGAAGAAAATTTTCAAGCTGTGTATCTGGTTTTAGTGTCTTCAAATGTTCATTGTAGAAAAAATATCTTCCTTAAGACAATGAGTTAGGACCATGTTGTAACGCTTAGGGGCTAGTCTTTGCCATGCACAGTGTGTTGAGAGGTAGTGTTTAATGACTGCATGCAGGCTTATTTTTATAGCTGCTGTAAGCACCAGACCAGGAATATTGAGAAGAATGAAGTATTGGAAACCCAGTTGCAGTTACACTTGTTTTTTCTTATTGGAAAAAGAAAGTTATGTGTGCAAAAGTTAAGCATTTTGAGGCTTTCTAAATTAGCTTGTGTTGTACTCTGGAATATTGAAAAAAGACACCAGAAAAATATTTGTTTCCATTTGTATTCACAGAGAGCTGCTCCTGGGACATCTAAGCAGCAGAGCCAAGGAGGCAGACAGACTCCTTTATTCTGATCAGGAAAATTAGTAAATAAAAGGCAACTCTTGGCTGCAGTGTCTTTTCCATATTGTCCTGCAGTAGAAGGAGTGTGGGCTGTAATCCTAATAGCAATAATCACTAGTAGTAGTTGTCAGCATTCCAACCATGAAAATAATAGTTATTTGTAAAATATTTACTGTGTGACAGATACAGTCCTAGGAATACTGGTAATAAACTCATGTAAGCATCCCTCCAGCACTCTGAGTTAGTCACTACTAGTTTCCCAAACGTACAGCTGATGTAACAGAGGCCAAAGGCTTTAAGAAGCCTCCCGGTCACACAGCTAGCCCAGGAGGTCCTGGAGGCTCACCCAGCAATTCAGCCCCAGGTTATGCTCTGATCCACAATAGGAGAGCCCGGTTAATTTTTATTTTAGGTCTGATACAATTCCACACCTCATTCCAGAATTATGAGACGTAGGTAAAAATCTCTCATCATGCTGGTGGATTTATCATTTCCCTTGTGGATTGGGTCAGTTTCCCCTTTGTATGTCATCAACATACAGCTCCTATTCTGAGACTATTTTGTTAGGTGCACAAGGGCTAAGGACTATCCGATTCTATTTCTAATAAATATTTCAATGTCAAAAACCTCATTACATTACACCAGCTTTCGTTGGTTTGCATTTTTTGTTACACTTTTCTGCATCAGCCAACTTTTGCTTAGATTATGCTGTGGTGGGAAACAGCCTGCTATCTAAGAAGATTTCTAGAACAGCAATGCTTACTTCTTGATTCTGACCTTGTTAGATGCAGGTCAGCTTCAGCTTTGCTCCAGGTCTTCTCCTTCTGGAACCAGGCTGAAGGGGCAGCCTTTACCCCAGTCCAAGGTAGAGACGATAATAGTGAAGACAGAATCATGCATTGCTGTTAAAATTCAAATGTGGCATATGTCACTGCTCCCACATTCCATTGACGGGAGAAAGTTAATGGAAAAAGTTTAATATTCTAACAGAGAAAGGCAAGCAGTAATTGGAAACAGTAACACGATCTTTGGCATGAGACTCAGCTTTCCCCCATTCCTTTACTTTTTGTTGCTCTGGGTCCTTTTAGTGCATTTATCTTGCAAGATGTATATAACTAAATTTTAAAATCCAATTTGAGATCTCTTAAAAAAACAGGTAGGTGTTTTTATTTATTTGACGTTTTATTGACCATTTTGTGTTTTCTCTGTCACGACATTTTTCTCACCTCTTTCTTTATTCTCTTTTAGAGGTTTTCAGACTTTACTGTGCTTTAGAATCACCTGGAGTGCTTGTTAAAGTGGATTCTTGAACTACCACCCAGAGTTTCTGATTTAGCAGGTCTGAGGTGGGACCTGAGAATTTGCATTTCTTATAGGTTCCCTGATACACAGATAATGCTGGTCCAGAGACCACACTGTTCTATGGTATTCACTGTACTCTCTTTATTTTTTTCCTATTCCCCAGGTGTAAAAAGAAACATAATGATCTTGAAATACTTAAAAAATTTCTTCTCCTCTTTATACCATATTATTTTCTAACATTCTATTTGCAACTTATTTTAAGTTTTTCAGGTCTCAAGATAGTTATTACTCTTAGCATTTTATATCAGCACTACTTCAAATTTATCAACTTCTTTATTTTTTAGTCAACATCTATTGAATTTGCACTATGTGCCAGGGCTTTGCAAGTATTGACTTGCTTATCTCCCATAAAAAGCCTATGACATAACTGCTATTATTTTTAAAATTCTCATTTTACATGTGGAAACAAGCACAGAGAGGTACAGGAATTTACTCTTGGTTACGTAGGATGGATGACTCCAGTGCCAACGTCCTTAACCATTCTACCATATTGCTTCATCATGGTGATTTGCACCCCCCCCACTTTCTGTTTTCAGGTTCCTTCTTCCTAAAGAATATATTTTTACACTTTCTGTGAAGACGGAGGTTACTAAATTTCCTTAGATTTTTATTTCTGAAAATAGCTGTCTTCACTCTTGAATGATAATTTATCTTGACAGTTATTTTTCTCCAGAATTTTGAAAAAATTTTTCTAGCATCTTCTGCCTATTGTTGTTAATATTGAGACATCTAATAATCCATCATTTCTTTCTAAAAGAAGTCTGGTTTTCTTTGGGCTTGCTATATTTGCATGGAGCCCAACATGGGGCTTGAACTCATGACCTTGAGATAAAGACCTGAGCTGAGGTCAAGAGTTGGATGCTTAATCGACTGAGGCGCCCAGATACCCCTCTTTGAGCTTGCTATGAAGATTTTTTTTACTTTACATTTAATTTTGCATATTCACCATGACTTGTCTATTTGTTGTCTTGATGGAACTCTAGAAGACACAGGTCTTTCTTCATTTCTGGCATTTTTCAGATATTATTATTTTGAGTTTGCATCTCTCCTGTTCACTTGTCCTATTCACTTGGACATTCTGTCGGATATATGTCAGGCATATTCTGGACATTCTCATTCTACATTTCATATCTTAGTATCATATCTTAATAGTTTTCTCTCTTCACAGTTTGTGCTGCATTCTTTTTTTTTCATATTTTCATATCATCTTTTTTATATTTAATTTTTATTGTTATGTTAATCACCATACATTACATCATTAGTTTTCTGTGCTGCATTCTTGATTTCTTCAGATTCATCTTCTAATTAACTAGGAATCTCCTCAGATAGCCTAATTTTATTCAATTCCTTCCATTTCAATGGCTTTAAAAAAATCTAGAAGTACTAGTGGTCTATTTTTCATATGCTGTTTTTATATTATGATGCCCTTCTAATATGATGTCTAAATTTCTTATATTTATTTATCTTAAATATAATTATTTTATATATTTTAAAACATTTTCCTGTTTGCAGTTCTTGGGGTACTAATTTGCCTTTTTAAAAATCAGCTGATTTTCCTTTCAGAGTGATTCACTTATGTGTTTTGTACTGCTTTATTGTAAACTAATCTTCAGAAAGCTTTTCTCTCCTCTGGCAATCTCATAAGCCTGAAATTCTTAAATCTTCTCAACAAAACTTTTTCAACTTTGCCTCCTTCAAAGCCCTACAGCAGTGAGCAATTCTGGATGAATTCTGAGTTTAATATCAGCTTGGAATTCTTTCCTTATGCAAGCAGTTTACATTCATTCAATAAATGTTGACTAAAATATGTAAGTAACTCTACGTTATATTTGTGTGGGGTGAGCCTTTGTTTGGATGACCCCTCTCCACCCTAACTCTGAGACAGATGTCAGCCCTTCTCATTCACTGCTTTCTCAGGGCATCGAGTCAGGGAGTGCTATTCCTTCCTCAAGAAGGGGAGAGCATTTGGGAAGCTAGATTTTATGAAAGGAATTCAAGTCCCCAGCACCTACTTCATGTTGCTGCAATGTCAATGTCTTATTTCCTGCCCTAGTGATGTTTACAACTCTGTGTGTGTGTGTCTCCCTCATTTAGGTACATAACTTGAATCTTTTGTCAGATTTGGACAGTTCTCGGCCATTTTTACTTCAAATATTTCTTCTGCACAGTTTTTTTTTCTCTCTTCAACTTCTGATATTCCAGTGAAATGCATGTTAGGGTTTTTCTCTGTATGTTTTCCATATTTTAAACTTATTTCTGTTATTTTAAATTATTTTTCTCTGTGTTTAGTCTGGGTATTTCCAGTGACCTACTTTTCAGTTTACTAATATACTCTTCAGCTATTTTTAACAGATATTAAATCCATTTATCAAATTCGTATATTCATTTGTAACGTGTTCCAGAATTTCAATTTGATTCCTTTTTGTAGGTTTCAGTTCTCTGCTGAAGTTTTCCACCTTGTCAGTCATATTTTGGGCATTTTAATTGCCATTACTTTAACTCCCATATTGGTCTGTTGGTTATCTCCAATGTTGGATAACTTACAGTCCTGCTTCTATTGATTATTTTCTTCTCTTCTTTATTTGGTGTGATTGGTAATATTTGATTGAATGACGAAAAGTATATCTGAATCATTATAGAGATGATTTGAGGATGTGAATGATGTTATCTTTGTCCAGACAGGGTTTAGTTCAACTTCTTGCAAGTGGTTAGAGACATATCAAACTCATTCAGTCTGGGACTTAGCTGATTCAAATTTAGGTTTCTGTCTCTGTCAGGACTGGTTTATATTCAATTTGCCCTTATTCATGGGGTAAAGCACTTCAGGATCCCACCAGAATCTGGGATGTTTACAAGGGCCCCAAAGAGGGCCCCTCCCCCTTGGTGGACCTTGAAATCCAAATTTGACTCCCAGTATCATGAGGCTATTGAAAGCGCCTATCCACCATTTTCAGCCTGGTTTCTCGGCCCCTAGTGGTTACTTGCCCATGGGTAAGTACCTTGTGAAACAGAGTCAAATGACAGGCTCACCTCCCTGTGCTTCCTTCTATTCAAGGACACATCAAGCAATATCCAGGTATTTCCTACATTGTTCCTTCTTATTTAGGACCCCAGTTCCTTCCTATTTAGGACACATCAAGCAATATCCAGGTATTTCCTACATTGTTCCTTCTTATTTAGGACCCCAGTTCCTTTCTATTTAGGACACATCAAGCAATATCCAGGTATTTCCTACATTGTTCCTTCCTATTTAGGACGCCAGGTCTTCCTATTTAGGACCCCAAGTCTGCTATAGGGGAGATGACTGGCGTGTTGCCTACTCCCTGTAGCAGATTCTGTATAAACAGAATCTGGGACCCTTGCTCAGGGCAGGAGCATCTTGATCTCTCTTATCACTTCTTCTAGCTCAGAGATTGGAACTCTCATTTATGAGTATATTAAGGTCTCTGACCTATCCAGAAATAATATTCCCTATATTTTCTTGACATATATGTCAATTTTTGTATACAAAAAATCAACCAACTATATATTTTTTTAACAAGAAGGGAATTTTAGGGCGCCTGGGTGGCTCAGATGGTTAAGCGTCTGCCTTCGGCTCAGGTCATGATCCCAGGGTCCTGGGATCGAGTCCCGCATCGGGCTTCCTGCTCCTTGGGAGCCTGCTTCTCC
Source organism: Neomonachus schauinslandi (assembly GCF_002201575.2). Lineage (NCBI taxonomy): Eukaryota > Metazoa > Chordata > Mammalia > Carnivora > Phocidae > Neomonachus > Neomonachus schauinslandi. Next base: position 8,093,427 of record NC_058416.1, read on the forward strand.
CTCTGTTTCTCTCTGTCTCTCATGAATAAATAAATAAAATCTTAAAAAAAAAAAAAGAAGGGGATTTTAAAAGAAGTTTTCAGAAATTCTTGTCGAACATGCCGCTTGTCACATTGGTCTACCTTACCTAAGAACAACAGATAATCGGCACAGAGATGTTAATTCTCTGTTCCTATTCTTGGAAAGGAAATTCATTACACGGTGGTTCCTGGGCATCTAGGCTTCACGTAGGGGTCTTTATAAAGGTGTGTCCCATGAGAGAATACTTTTGGTATTAGTCTTCAAGTTTTATTATTTTTTAATTCTAATTATTGGAATTGCACTGCACAAAGTGATGAATAAGGGAAGATATGACATCTTTTATATTACATAAAACTTTATATATTTGTTGCTTAGGTCCTGAACATTTCTCAGATTGTCTACTCTTAGCAATTTTATGGGAATTTTTGTCACTGGAAAGAAAGTAATTTGTTTCCATTTCCTTTTTGAGATATATATTGCTTCTTTGTAAGGAAGTCCTTAACTTCTGTGTATTGATCTTTTATCAAGCCACCTTACTGAACTCATTAATTCAAATCCATTTTCAATTGATTTGTTTTTGCATTTTCTGATTACACAATCATAGAGTTGGCTATGACTCAACTATTTAACAAAATAGTTACGCAGAAAGATTCCCTAACAGCAATACAAATTAATTGCCAAGCTCTGAGAGTATCTAGGGAGGCTGATAATTTAAGTTTCTTTGTCCTAAGGGAAGTGGGCAAAACCCTGGCAGTGAAGGTATGCAACCACAGAATGCAGCCGGACCTAACAGGCTCTTTTTCTCATTATTTCCATGGATTTGTGGAAATTCAGGCCATACAATGAAGGGTATCAGTTTCTAGACTTCTGACAAGAAGACTTGGTTTATATAGTCATGAATTACTCCTCTTTGATAGGACATTTTTTTTGTAAGAAAAAAAAAGGCTTTCAGAAAAATCTTGTTGTAACTATTTTTTAAATGAATAGAGATTTACTATTTTTCTTCTCTATGATTAGATGAGCCTTTTAAGTTTTGTGAGTGATAGGTGTTGCAAGAAATATTGGTGTCCTTCTCATGCCTAGGGCATGCACAGATTTTTAGAGAGGGACATAGTTATAGACTTCTCAAGTGGTGCTGGTGGTTAAGAAGAAAAGTAAGGAAATGATGAGGACTCAAGAATATGCCATCTGGATGTTCTGCTCTAATAATATCATATCCAGTGAGATTATGTGCTTAATAGTATAAACCATGACTCTCTCTCTTTGGTAAAATTCAGCTCATGTTCTCTCACTTAATTTATAGATTTTTAAAATAATGTACATCTGAAATTGACCAGGGACTTCACCTCTGTATAGGACCCAAGAGATGAAAAAGAATTTACTACTGTTCCCAATTGTATGAACAGCTATTTTATTACACATGGGAACAGAGGCTGTTCTGATAGTTTTTGACAAACTGTATCTAGGTACACACTTAGCCAAAGACAACTTGAGTGCTCAGGACTGCTGAATCATGGGCACTGATATTCTACCTACCAGCTGACAAGGGATACTCAATGTACACGTTTTCATATCTTCATCTCTTCCAATTCTAATCCCTATTCTAGAGATATTAACAAGCCATTTATCTGGTAGAAGGTCATTTACATAAACTCTCAATATGGGATGAAGAATACATCCTTTCATTCCTTCACTGGAAAAGAGAAAGGAAATGTACCTTTGTTTGTAAAGAGCAAATACATTGTAACCCTGATTTGCACCTAACTTACAAATATTCTGAAATTCAGCACAATAACATTTTGAATTTATTTGTTTTTCATAGTCACCTCAGCTATTACAGTAAGTACCTGTAGGAACTAAAATGTTAAAATGTTTACAAAGACGTGAATGTGACCATGGCTGCCCTTCCTAGGTGTGCTAAGAAAAGGAAAAGGTAAACTTTGAAAAGTACTTTTCAATGAGAAAAAGAGAATAAAAGGAAGTGCCAAGCTTCATGATGATTTTAAATCTAAGCAAGTATTTGATAGCTTTAGTCACCATGAATCAGTTCTCAAATAAGACAGTAGATAAACAAATGAATAAAGATAAATTCATTCTGATTCAAAGTGCAGCCTTCACCAGCAGGGTCCTTTTGACCTGTCCCTTCCCGTGTTCAGCTAAAGAACTTTCTCATCCAATATCCAACTCATCCATTTCTACTGTCATCTCTTCCCACCCTGATGGCATGGATTGCTCTATGGGACTTCAATTTTCAGAACAGTTTTTAAACATAGTTGAAACCATATCACTAAGGATTCTCTGATGCTTTTCATTCCTTCTTTCCATACATTCACTGCCAAAAGTTTATGGGAGTCCAGGGAGTGGGAGGTACTTGAGCAGAGGGGGGATACCATGTTGAAGAAACAAGGGCACAGTATGTCTCATGCACACCTAATTATTTCTCTTTAAAGTCTGGAGAGTCTTATTCAGCCTGGTGGCATCTGTCTACTTTCAGATCTCATGGCTCTGTCTGTTTGCATTTTCAGGTAATTAGGTCGTCACCTATTGGAAGGGATGTGCTTTGGGTCCAGTTTCCTGTAGGATAATGATGGCTGCCTTATTTTTCCGCATATCTGCAACATCATACCCCTCAACCAGGACAGCAAATAAAACCACATGTTTATAACATAACCAGGAAACAGCAACAACTATAAACCTCGCTTTACAAGTACATAAAAAAAGAACAGCAGAAAACCAGGGGAAGCATCGGGAAAGGGGCTGACAGGCTGCAGACTGCAGGGGACCAGGCCCAGGAAAACCCTGTCCCAGAGAAAGAGAAGCAGTCCTCCGAGGTTTGATGGTAAAGAAACAGAAGCAAGCAAGTGGTGAAGAACAATGTTCCTAAAGAATCAAAAGGAGTTAAAATTAGCAGATGCCCAGCCTCAGCCCACCTCCACCAAGCGCATACCTATAGAAGAGGCCCTGAAGAACCAAATCAACTAAGCTAGTCAATTCCCTGATCCTTATTTTTCCTGTAATTTTTTGGAAAATGTAGTATTTAAAAATAAATAAAAAGCAAAGCAACATCCATACAGAACTACTAAAGGAAAAAATTAGGAAAAAGAGATGAAATATATAAGCTGGTAAAAATAATTTTCTTTAAAAAACAAAGCATAGGAAAACTGGAACATAGTATCCCTATTTGCATTAAGTACCCCCAAACAGGTGATTGAAGATATAAGAAAAACAACAAATATCAGAATGTCAAATCTTGGAAGAGATATGGAAAAAATAGACATGCACATGTACAAAAAGGAAAAATAAGTAAAATATGCATAATTGGAATCCCTGAAGAAGAAAAACAAGACAATGGAACAGGGCTAATATTTATCTACAAAAACTTGCTCAACATTAAGGAAACCAGAATCTACATATTGAAGGAACCTACTGTGTACTGGGGCAATTTGAAGAAATGATTGATTCCTAGATATACTCCAGTAAAACTATGGATTTTAAGAATAAATAGAAATTTCTTTTAGCTCTCAGCTAAGACTAAGTCACTTAAAAGGAAAGAAAGACAGTGTAGGATCAGATTTCTCAGCCTCTAAATAGAAAATAAGACAATAATGGAACATTCCCAGAAGAATTAAGAAAAGGAAGTGTGAAGGGATCTTTAAACTCTGAAGGCCATAGAAATACATTTTAACATTAAAAAAAGAAAATCTTCAGGAAATACTGTCCTCAGGAATCTCCGAGAGGAGAAGTTTTACCTGATAAAGATAAATATCAGCAAAGAACTGATGTTGAGAATCTAGAATATTTAGTTGTATGTTATAACTATAAAAAAAATTCAAAACCTTCTAATTACTCCCCAAAAAAAACCCCCCAAACACACCAAAAAAAAAAAAAAAAGGACTAGTATCACATACAGAAAGAAACATAGTCAATATAATATACACAGTGAACAAAATATAAAATAATATGACAAAGTAGAGACCAGTGGTATCTGACATAGCAATGATTTTAAAGAATTTATTTCATATATTAAAAGAAAAATATTTTCAGATTGATTTACAAAGCGAAATACACGCTGATGGGAATGTAAAACTATAGATACTCTGGAAAACACTGAGAGTTTGTCTTAAAAAACCAAACACATACTTACCATATGACTCAGAAATGGAATTCTGAGCCTTTATCCCAGAGAAATGAAAATCTATGTCCTCATGAAACCTGTACATCACTGCTCATGGCAGCTTTATTTCTAATACCCCAGAATTAAAACAACCAAGTTGTCCTTAATAAATATATGGTGAAAAAACAAAACCAAACAAACTCTGGTAAATCCACCTTATGGAATACTACTCAGCAATGAAAATGAATAAATTATTGATACACCCAATAACTTGAATAAATATCTAGCAATGAAAATGAATAAATTATTAATATACCCAATAACTTGAATAAATATCTAGAGAATTAACTTTTGATACACGTGGATAATTTGTATAATTCAGCATTGTGCTGAATGTGAATATCTACATAATTGTGCTACTCTCAAAAGGTCACATGATTCCATTTATATAATATTCTTGCAATGACATAATTGTAAGCTGGAAAACAGATGAGTTGGAGATGGTCAGGGGACAGTGGTGAGTGTGACTATCCATGAGTAGCACAGAAAGGTTTTACAGAAAGGGGCAGTTCTTTATCTACACTGTAGTGGTAACTACAAAAATCTACACATGTGTTAAAATGACACAGAATATAGACACACATGGTACCCATATATTAAATTCTGGCTTTGATGTTATACTGTATTTATGTAAAATGTAACCATTGGGGAAAATTGGGTGACCAGTAACTGAAGCTCTCTATATGATGTTTTTAACTTCCTATAAATCTGTAATTATTTATACATAAAAAGTTTAAAACACTATTTTAACATTGGTCCTTCCAAAGCATCCATTTCATGTTTTCTAGGAAAAGGAAATAGGTGTCAAGAATTGTGAAGAAGCTAAGATTTTGCTTTACTTAGAAGCTAGCAATTCTATGTGTTGTTCTTACATGGATCCTGGCAGATGACAAGAGACTCCTGGGTCAGAGAAAAAAGACTTTTACTCAAGACATGGCAATCAACATGAGTATCAGCAGGTTTTGAACAGTTAGAAAATCTTGACAAAGAATAGCACCATGGGAGGAATCACACTGCCCAATATTAAGGTTTATGATACAGCTGCAGTAATCAATGGTGTGGTCTTGGCAGGGGAGATACATAGATCAAAGGAACAGAATAAAGAATACTGAAATAGATGCACATAAATATGCCAAAATGATTTTTGACAAACACACCCAAACAATTCAATGGAGGAAGGATAACCTTTTCATTAAATGATGCTGGAGCAACTGAACATCCATAGGCAAGAAAAACTCATCCTAAGCCCCATACCTCATACAGAATTTAGTCCAAAATGGTTCATGGATTTAAGTGTAAGAAATAAAACTGTGAAACTTACTGAAAAGTAGGAGAAAAGTCATCAGGAATGAAGACTAAGCGAAGAGTTCTTAGATTTGACACCAAAGGAATGACTTAAAAAAGGAAAAATTTATAATTTGAATCTCATCAAAATTAAAAACTTTTGCTCTATAAAAGTCCATGTAAAGAAGATGAACATACAAGCCATTGGCTGGGAGAAAATATCTGCAAACCTCCTCTCTGACAAAGGAGTAATATAGAAATTATATAAAGAACGCTCAGAACTCAATTGGAAAAAAGATTATTTAAAAATTCCAATTAGAACGTGGGCAAAAGACATTTGAATAAAAAGAATATATGGATGACAAAGAAGCACATGAAGGTATGTTCAACATCTACTCGCCATTATGGAAACACAAATTAAGACCACAGTGGGAGATCACTACACACCTCTCAGAACGGCTAATATAAAATAAAATAATGACAATAGTAAGTGATGGTAAAGGTGTGAAAAAACTTGACTACTTATCAGTTCTGGTGGGAATGTAAAATGATACAAGACTCTGGAAAAACTTTGGCACTTCTTATAAAACAGAACAAGAATCTACCATATGAACCAGCAGTTGGCCTCTTGAGCATTTACCTCCAATAAATAACAATTTATGTTCACACAAAAAACTCTAAATGAATATCTACACAATTTTATTTGTGAAGGTCCCAAACTGGAAACAACGCATATGTCCTTCAGTGGGTGAATGGCTCAACATACTGTGATGAAGGCACACCACTGAGCCACCCAGGTGGCCCTCATTCTGCCCCTTTCATGAATGTATCAAGATATATTCATGGGAATTATGTTGAGTGGAAAAAGACAATTCCAAAAGATTACATACTGTATGATTCCATTTATGTAACAATTTGAAAAGGAAACATTTTAGAAGTGGAGGACAGATGTCAAAAGTTAGGAATAGGAGTGGGGTGCGGTGGGATGGAGTTGGGTGTCCATATAAAAGGGTAGCAGGAGAAATGCTTGTGTTGGAGCTGTTCAATATCTTGACTGTGGTGGTATAAACACATGCACAATCATACACGTGTGCACACAGGATGAAAATAAGATTAAGAAAGTCTGAAGATTGGTGAATTGTAACAGTGCCAATATCCTGGTGGTGATATTATATTATCATTTTGCAAAATGCCACTATTGAGGTCTCTGTTAGTTCTTACAACTGTAGATAATGTACTTCAATAAAAATCTCAATTAAAAAATAATAACATTGATGGTTTATAACACACTGAGTATAAAAGGAATCCATGAGTCTATAGTGAAACTAGAATCAGAAAATTTTCAAAGAAAATATACATATACAATGAGGAAAACCCTTGCTTAAATACTAAAGCCACCCAGAAAAAGGAAGAATGATAGAATCTTTGTATTTCAGATATCAATGCGATATTTGATCCAGACAATGATCATCAATGGATTCTTAATTTATTGGGTTAATGTTTGTGAGGAAAAGAATATTAATTATAAACAAAAACAACTTTTACAACAGGGAAATCTAGCAAAATCTACCATATCCAAGTGACTGAAGTTATCAACACCCATAAGGGGACAAACCCACATTGTGTTCCTTGTAATGTTAGGCTGTGAGAAGCCTAACATCACTTATGCAGTTGTTCTTGGAAAAATGTTTAACCTGAGAAACCAAGATGGCAAATCCAGATTGGGGAATATTGTAAAAGACAAGTTCCCATACTCTTCCAAAATGTTGATATCTTGGAAGACAAAAAAACCAAAAGCAAAACAAAAAAGAGAGAGACAGAGATAGGGAGACAGACAGAAAGAATGAAAAAAGGCAGGTGAAGTGATCTAAATTAAAGGAGACTAATGATGACAACTAAATGCAGTGAGTAATTCTTGAGTGAAGTCTGGAGAAAAAGTAAAAAGAGTAAAAAGTAAAAATTGCTCTATATCCATTTGGGGAGAGGGAAACATGGAATATGGATTGTATTATTTTATCAGTAGTAAGTCTTGAATGTGATCACACACTGTATTTAAATAAAAGAAGATCCCTTAATGAGGAGATAAATATCATTAATATATAGAGTAGGTATTATGTCTGGAACTTTCAAAAATTTAGTTAAAAGTACAGAGAGGTGAAGAGAGACAGGGAGAGTGAAAGAACAATAAGTATTGCAAAATATTTACTGCTGAGTTCAACTGCAAATGGGTCCTTATATTTCTATTCAACTTTTCTGAAGTTTATAATCTTCAAATTGAAAAAAAATAAGGGTTATTAAATACCCCCAAAGTAATAAAAAATAGGCCGGCATCTTTGCTTTCAACAGGCTGAGTGAGGGTGGTGGGAAGGAAGGTGAAAAGGCACGCAGTTTCCCACCTCAGATAACGTTCCTGCAGATGGGTCCTCGTGTTTTCCATGCTGTTGCTTGCACGCGGCAAGATGGCTGTCATGGCAGGTGGTTGTGTGGGGCTTTCGGATCCTATGTCATTCAACACTATTATCTTTAAGGAGCTAGTTGAAAATTCAAGTCAAGAGACCACGTCTTAAAGTAACAGTCATCTGGGGGCAGCGTTCTCATTGCAGAGATTCCCAAGCACTATAATTAGCAGGGACACTGGAAATCTAGCTCACAAGTCAAATAATGATTATGTTAGGTGTGAAAAAACACAGTAATAAAAAGGTTGAATTATTGTCACAGTTTCAGCATCTGCTTCTGTGAAAATGTTAGTTCCTAAGCTTTGTTCCAGACTTAATGAATTAGAAACTCTGGGGGTGGCTCTAAATTTTTATCTAATTCTTCCAGTAACATTAATCAGCTAAGGTTTGTGGACAACTGGCATAAGGTGTTATTGCTATTGTTGAAATATAAAAATAAATCCAATTAAGTTTTCCCATTAAATATTTTCATAATCAGTCTAGTCAGTGATTATGTGGAAATTGTGGAACAGCATTAACAATACTTCCTATGTATTTTGTCATTAAGGTAGAGCTCAGTTTTTATGAAGATAAGGAGAAAACCTATTTGAAAGTAAGTGGCTAGCACAGAATTATAAATTTGTTCCTGGGATGCTGGCATTGAGAAAAACAGGCAAAGAGTCTACTGTTAAGAAAAAAAGAATAAGGAAAAGCATCCTGAAAGAGATGTCTGATTGCTAAATGGTTATATTTCTCTATACATCCTTGGAATAAGGAAATAATTTATAGCGTCTTCTTAGCCTTAACATCACATAAAGATACTCTGTCATTTCTTTTAATGAAGTTTAAATGTCATGATTCTACAGCAGCAGAAGTCCCCCTATGACCCACCTGTCTCCTCCATCACACTCCTCGGCCCCTGCATCTCTGCTCCCAATCTGATGTTATTGCTTCTGTCAGTTTGCAGGCAGGTGGTGAAGTTTCTGCCACATGCGGGGCAGTTTTTCCGTTGCTTCTGGCCATGCAAAAGACACTGCTCTCGGAAATCACTTTGCGTATTTGGAGAGACTGAAGGCTAGACAACTTGTCCAAGGGCATTGAGCTGAATGTAGGAAAGAATTCCCAGGTGTCTGACTCCAAAGTGTTCTCCTCCTACAACTGTGCCTCTCATGAACTAAGGATGAGATGAAAATTGCTTAACAGGGAAACACAAACTGGTAAGAAAGCTTAACGGCCGCGGGATTCTCTTTGAGACAGCTTTGAGAACCCATTTCGAAAAAACAGATAGAGAACTGACAAGGAAAAGAATGGGGATGCCGGCTTGAGGTGATATTTTGGTCCTGTGTGTGAACAGCAACTTCTCAGTCAGTTGGCAACAGGAGAACAGTACCAGGGTAAAGCTAGAAAGTGTGTCTAGCAAAAGTACTGGGATTTTATTAGGTGATACAGAGACATTGAAGACTTTTTAAATTTGTTTGTTAGAACTGTGCCGCAGGTTAATCCAGCATTTGTCTATGCAACAAACTGAGGAGAGGGGCTGGAGTCAGGAGGACTATTAAAATGATCCCTAAGAAAAGGCCAACGTGCTCATGGTTACCTGGGAAACAGGGAACAGACCCTCATCATCAACTAATAGGGCCACGATCCAGCTACAAAAATCAGAAGAGGACGAGGGACACTGGGAGAGAGAATTCTACTCTAAGTGTAGGGACAGGAAAGAAATAGGAATATCATGGGTAGAAATCCTCAGTTAGGTACTTCCTGGCCAGCTAATCATGCTGATTTGTCTCTTGTGCCTTGTTGGCATTCACCTTGTTTTCTTTCTTCCCCACTCTCTCTCTCTCCTCCCCCACCCTCCCTCCCTCCTCTCTTTCTTTCTTCTTTCACACTGTAACAGCAAAGTTGAGTAATTTCAACAGAGACTGTATGACCTGCAAAGCCTAAAATATTTACTATCTGGCTTTTTCAGGAGTGCCAACCTCTGCTTTAGAGAGACGTCAAAGGCAACAGGATGATTATTGATCTGGGAATTGGAAACTCTGAGTTAGTTCCTCTTCTCCCAAACAGCAGTGGGCCTCAGGTAAAACATTCAACCCTTTTGAAACCAAAGCATGTTGTCATTAAGTAACTGAGCATGAGCGAAATATAGGTCTCCTATTCTTGGAAGATCATGGAAATAAGAAGAAAGAAGTCATTTAAAAAAAAAAAAAAAAGAAACTTAAAAATTTGCCAAATAATGGGCGCCTGGGTGGCTCAGTTGGTTAAGCGACTGCCTTAGGCTCAGGTCATGATCCTCGAGTCCCGGGATCGAGTCCCGCATCGGGCTCCCTGCTCGGCGGGGAGTCTGCTTCTCCCTCTGACCCTCCCCCCTCTCATGCTCTCTCTATCTCATTCTCTCTCTCAAATAAATAAAGTCTTAAAAAAAAAGCCAAATAACGTATCAAGATCCTTTGATATTTTGCTGAATGTTTTATTAACTCACCAAAATAAATATGTAATTTACATTATCAAAGGCTTTGACAGTTGGCTATATTTCCCTTTGCAAAATAAAAAAGGATAAATCATTATCATTTACCCAATGATTGGTGGAGCCCTTCTTTCAAAACTGTGGATATGGGGAGAAGTTAAAAAGTAAAATGGGTTTTTTTTGTGTATGTGTGTGATAAAATATGAACCATTAGATAGTCTCTAAGGTCTCCTTCAGTTCCAGAGTCCTGTGAACACAAATATACCACATAAATACTTCAGAGATGCTGTGATCACATCTCTCTCTTTTTCTCCCTGAATAATGAGACAGTGGGAAAACATCCAGGGAGGAGTGTGTGTGTGTGTGGGGGGGGGGGTGAGTGGTTAATACAAAGATAAAATGGAGTCATGTAAGCCCATAAGTTTGGTAATTGCTAAATTGAATAAGGATAAGTGTCTTTTCATTGCTTTTTAACTCTCGTTTTAAAGCCTTTAATATGTAAATGTTCCTGATGAATTTTCAAAAGGGGAGACATATTACATTGTATTTCCCAAACTCATATGACCATGAAAATTCATTTTCCTGAACATCTCTTGTGACCTCTTTTCTACAGAAAACACTGCTTTAAATAATGACAAACTGCTAGGTAGATTTATGACAGCATCACAGTGAACAGCAAGAGTGACCTTCTTGTAAGACAGATCAGGAGGGTACATGGGGGGCACATTTGGGGGTGCTCTCTCCTGAAGGCTCCAGGTAATGATTTGGCTACCAGATGGTGGATGCAGGGTTTGGAGGTGAGAAGGGGCTCTGCCACTCAGGACTAAAAAAAACCAAGCTTTTAAGACACACGATACACACACAAACTCACATATACACTCTCTCTCTCTCTCTCTCTCTCACACACACACACACACACACACACACACTAGAACAGTACTAGCTACTACACCAAAGTCACTTCACCTATTTGCACCTTCACTTTCCAGGCTGTGTTTTTGCCTTTCCAACCTTTTTTTACCTTTGAGATGACTCTGAATTTCATTTAACCAGACTTCATTTGCATAAATGTATGTGTTTTGCAGTTACTGGAGAACAAAATGTGACTTATAAATATAGCATCTGGCAGCCCCGATCGTAGTTTAGGAAGATCCTGACACTTGCAAAGAGTGGTTAAGTTCCTTTAGCATGTAGCAATTGGGGGAGGCATGGCGAAGGTATGCAACTCCTGGAAGGGGCAAGGAAGTGTCTTAGCCTGCGTTACCCCGGAAAGCAAAGCCTGTGACTTTGGTCACAGAGAAGACTTCTCTTTACCTTGTCCTTCAGGGACACCACGGGTGAGGCTGTAATGTGGCAGGAACGTGTTTCTAGCTAGAATGCACATATCTTGCTACTGATTCTGAGAACCAGGCCTAGATTGTTTCCTTCTCCTTTAGGTGGTCTTAGAGAATCTTTCATAAAGTCACAGGTATGGGATAAAAGAAAGGCACCAGGGCAAGAAAGATATGTGATGTGCGGGTCTGTGCCACCTGTCTTTGGAGTACCTTGTGTCATCGGGACCTGTTAAAACTTGTTCCTGAATATTCCCATTGTAAAGTGCATTGCTGCTGTGTCCACTTCACCTTGAGATCTGGCTGATTTACTAATCTCCAGCTCACAGAAAGTTGCTCCTGTCACATATGCACTGGGTGCCCTATGGTCCAATAATTATTCCCTACCAAGACCAGCATCATGCCAGGGGCAATTTTAAAATGGAGAGCAGTTCTCCAGAAAGGCCATGGACACGTTCCACATCACTAGGTCTCTGCATTGCAGAATTCTTACTGGGGCTCTTGCTAGACCCCAGCCGGCATTCCCAGATAAGACAGATGCCAAGAGCACTATCCCATCTCCTGGATCACGCAGTTCCACTGTCAGAAATGCCTACAAAACAGTGACGACATGCCGAAGAGTCCTTTCTGCTCTGGACGCCACTGAAAACTGGCGACCTTCCAAGCAAATCAAGAAATGACTCGGAAAAATACGCTGAAATATGATATATGTTATATCCAAAATCCAAAGAAGCCCCCCAAACACCGAACCTCTTTCTGAGTGGCTGGGATGCTAAGTGTAACATCATGTCCTCCCTCTGGGACTTGCAGCTGCCCCCCCCTGAGAATCCCACCACCTCAACTTCCATCTGTACCTTATCCTAGTTAACCACAAGTGAAAGTCTGGGTAACTGTGATATTACTGTATGCCAAGAGTAATCACCATGTGTTTATAAGCAGAAATCAGATCCCCCTGGCTGTCTGCCAGGGGAGTAACCCAACTCTCAAAATCTATCCTGAGGGTGTGCTGTCTAAAGCCTTTCCTGGTTCTATGGCAGCATGAGTAATTTAAAAAAGCAAAGCCTGAAGCCAAGGTGTATGTGGTCCCACTTTATTAGAAAGTACCGTCATGAAAGAGCAGTGAAGGAGAAGGGAAAAAAGAAAGCCAATATAAAGATGTGCCAGTGAGCTGACCACAGCTACGGGCAAGTAAGTTCTCCATCTGGCAGAGCTGTCTTCAGAGATGTCGTAAGACCTGTCTCAAGCCAATCCATATGAAGAGAGAAAGAGCAACACATTTAATCCCTGGCTCCCACCTCTCACTGGGGTAAAACGGTTTACACCAGGGGCTTTTAGCACCTGCTGCCATGTCTAGTGCCAATCAGGATCCCACAGTACTTCAAGCCTCGATGTTAACAGCAAAGCCATGGGGCAGAGTGATAGCGATAGCCACACAGTGTGTGCACTGTAAGTCTGTCCCACGCTGATGGCCCCTGGAGCCACCTCGTCCTAGCGGCAGCTCCAGCCATAACTAGAACAAGAGCCATCAGAGACAGGAAAACGCCAGCGAATGCAGAGAAAACAAAGAGGATAATTGAGGAATAAAATCCAGCACATTGGTGGTGGGAGGTTACTTAGAAGGGAAGAAATTTTAAGGAAATAAAAGATTAACAAAGGATATGCACTGGGCAAAGTAATCTGTGAAGAACTGGGTAAGAATGGTTTAAGCATTAAGAGCATTTCAGCTTGGAGCCCCCCATGTGGGGAGTATGCTAGGAAATCAATACAAAACGAATCAGAAGAATGCAAAATAGCAATGAGGATCTGGTTAAAGTTAGAGTCACTTAAATTATTCCTTGACTCTTCTCAGCATTATGCCCTCAGAAGAGAAGATGGACAGGTGTAGCCGTGGCAAAGTTAGGTTTTACTGCTGGTTCAGCATGCTCTGTGCAGGGTCAAAGGGAGAACAAAGCTAGCAGAGCATGCATCTTTAACCCTGGTGGTTAGGGGAGATTAAGAAAAGCCAAAGCAATTTTGAAAAGAAGAATGTTGGAGGGCTTACACTACCCAATTCCAGGACTTCACCGTAAATAAAGCTCTAAGTCATTAAGACGGAGTGGTTTTGGCATAGACAGACACAGAGATCAAGGAGGCAGAATAGTCTGTATAGTCTGTATATATGACTGATTTTTTTTAAAGCACTTATATATTTCAAAGAGTAGGATAGACTATTTAAAATATGGTGTTAGAACAACTGCGTATCTTTAGGTAAAAAGTGAACCTTGACTTCTTCCTCACTCCATACACAAGAGTTTACTTGAAATGGATCCTACACCTACAGATGAAAGACCCCGCGTCCATAAGTCCAACTACTCTTCCCTCACCCCGCATTAGCCACACCAGTCATCTTGCTGCAGCTAGACCTGCAGCTCCATCTGCCCAAATCTCCATAATTTACTGTCTTGCTTAATTCAGTTGTTTGCACAATTACCACCATTGCAGCTAAGTCTTCCCTAAACACCTCACTGGAAAATGTCTGTGTAATCCTCGCTCTCTTTCCAATCTCTTATCCCGCCCTATTTTTGTTCATTGCACTTATTACTATCTGAAATGACATGTTCATTTGCTTCCTTGTCTGTTGTCTGTCTCCCCATCTAGAATGTTCTCTCAGGATCTGGGTTTTGTCTGTCTTGTCATTTTTCTAACCTTAAACAAAGAGTAGGCAGCTGATAAATATTTATAAAATGACAAAATACCAGCAAATATATTGGTTCTGGTGAATAACATTTTCTCCTCCTAATTACATAATATCTAATTCATAGAAAAGGAATACATATCAGAGGTCACCTTATCTGACTCACTTAACGTTATAGAAGAGGAAATTGAGAACCGGAAAATCTAACTGACATACTAAGTTCAGCTCGGGTCCGTAAAGAACTCAGACTGAAATCCAGTATCTTGACAACCACTCTACCAGATCTCCTTGCACATGGCAAAAAGCATTATCAGTTCTATGACTTTCTGTTTTCTTGGAGAAGGTGATGGCGTAACCTTATAACGGTATACAAAATTGCATTCAAATCTTAGAGTGTCTGAGAGTTGGTCCTCACGATCACCATAATATATATATATATATATAGGTGAAAGAGACTTATTATTCATTTAGAGACCAGCTTAAATGTCTAACCAGCTTACCCAAAGCCATCTATTATTTTGTGCTGGATATTTGAACTCAAGTCATATAACTGCATTTTCAGATATTTTATGTTTGGCCTTGTTTTTCAAGAGGAGAGGATATGGAACCATATTATACATTTTTGGCTGGGGAAAAACTTCCTTCTGTTTCTCTAGTTATGATTGGATTAAAGTCACTGCTAAATTAATAGCCTATTTTTCTGTCTTCTCATGAAAGATTGTCAATATTACTCTCTCATGTTTATTTTCTTTTTTCTTCTAGAGCCTAAAGCCACTGGTGAGCCGATGACAGCCATTTTCAATTCTCATCCCCTTATTCAACATTCAATATGGGACACTTTTGTTTTGAGTTAAAATATTTGTCAAAGGGTTTCACAATCGTCTCTCCGACATCAACTACCCAGTATGACATGTTTCTACTTAGCCTGTTTTGCCAGAATTTCGGAGTGAGAATGGCACCCTAGACGTCACTGAGTGACTAGTTGGGTGGCTATCTCTAGTTTTATTAGTTAAAACCTATTTAGATAGGTTCTACTTAATGTAAAATAGGTTTGAAAGGGAAAAAATGGATTTTTTAAATTAATTTTACTGTTTAAAATCCCCAGTCAATAAAAATTTGGTATATAATTCTGAATTTGGCCAAAATAACTCACAAGCTACAACTTAACTTAGTTGCAGGGTTTGTAATCTTGGAGATGTCAGGGAAATCCACAGGGAAAACATATTCTGCAAGAGAACACAAGCTATGTTTTCAGGAAGTTTAGCTTCATGGTTAATGGTACAAGCTTTGCATCGGAGTCTTTGGGTTTCAACTGCAGGTCTAAAAATAAAAAATAAAAATAAATCAATTGCAGCTCTGACACTTGCCAGATGTATGAGCTTGGGCAATTTCTTAAACTTTCTTACCATCATTTTCTCATCAATAAAATGGGAGCGTTCACTGCATATGACTATTGTGAGGAAAACCAGGTTAATTCCAGCCAACACCTTATGGGCATAATGACAAATAGCACGTGCTTAAGAGTTCTTAGCTATTATTATTCTTTTTCTTGTGAGGGTGTTACACCTACGCTGGGAAGAAAGCCATTGATTAAAACATTAGTTCTTAACAAATCGATGAAAGCCATAGAAACAAGAACCCGAAAGAAAGGTCAGGACATTCATGGATTCTCTAAAGTTCATACATGTAGCATAGATGGAGAATGTCTGACTTCAAGCTGTAAGCTTAGTAACTGCTGTTGGATGCAGGGCAGACAGGGTTGAAACCAGTGTAAACCGTGATGCTCCCAGGACATCCAAACTGAAGACTTTGTAGTAGCCAGAGAGGATGGTATCTAACCAGGACAATTTCTACAGCTAATGACTTCTTCTAGGTAGTACTAGAAGAAAGAAAATAGTAGATTACTATTGCTTCTGGAATTAGCTGGATTCTAATATTCATTTTCTTTTGCTCCAAATGATGCTTCTTCTTTTTATATTTGTTGTATGGAAATTTGTAGAATGTATGTAGTTATACATTTATTGACTGATATGTTTTTAAATAAAATACTAAAAGGTGGCTTACTGAAACTGTACATTTCTAAATACTGAGAAACATGTTTAGGGAGATTTTACTTTCAAATATTGTGCTACCATCCACTAGTAAAATCATTTTAGTTGTCAGAAGCCACCAAGTGACATACCTATAAAAGGATGTGGCCCAAAGTTTCATCCTATGTACAGTATTCTGACACAAGGATTTTTTTCCGCAAGACAACAGAATACCCTAACCCAAGAATTCAGAAGGTTATTTTGGTAATATTTTAAAGGGAAAAAACATTGAACACAGGACTTTGGAAATTTTAAAGATTTTTATTCATTTATTTATTTGACAAAGAGAGACACAGCGAGAGAGGGAACACAAGCAGGGGGAGTGGGAGAGGGAGAAGCAGGCTTCCCTCGGAGCAGGGAGCCTGATGCGGGGCTCGATCCCCGGACCCTGGGATCATGACCTGAGCCGAAGGCAGACGCTTAACGACTGAGCCACCCAGGCGCCCCAGGACTTTGGAAATTTTAAAATAATCAATTTTATAGGTCTCAAACAGGAAATTCAGAACACAAAAAGAACTTATATTAAAAGACTAGAAAATACATGAACGTATGTATTCTCCAACCCCATACACCCAAACACCTAAGTGTTGATTACATTATACATTACAGACAGTTTCCCAGTCACAGGCTCACCATCTATTAGCTGGGACAGTATGTTCTCCTAAGAAAAATGAACCAAATCTGATGGTTAGTGATAGTGTGTACAAGTTTTTACACTTTACTGCAAGATCATCAAAGAAAATGAACATTCATTTATTAAACTACCGAAGAATGGTAAATATGTTTAAAGATGTATTTAACCTCAAGGTATATATTAAATGATATGCATTAATTTTAACTGTATATAATTATATATAATATACATATTATGTATTTGTATTTAATAGAATTATGTACAATATATGTCATATATATCATGACATACCTATCATATATATGATATGTATCATATATACCATATAACATCATAATTCATATGATATATTAACATATGATATACATAAATTTATACAAATATATATTATTCATTTATATTTATATATTTTATGTATTTATGTATAATATATGATATAGTTTATATATTTATTATATATAAATAATATATTTGGAGCATCTGGGTGGCTCAGTTGGTTAAGTGCTGCACTCAGCAGGGACTCTGCTTCTCCCTTTCTCTCTGCCTCTACCCCCTGCTCATGCTCTCTCTCAAGGAAATAAAATCTTTAAAAAAATAAAATATTCATACCATTTATTTATATTATAATATATAGTTATATATAATTTATATATAATTTATAATCATAAAATAATATATAATTTATAATTATATAAAATAATATATAATTTAATATATGCACAAACATATATTAAAAATAAATATTTAAGGTTGTGGGCAATAGCATTTACTCAATAATCATGTAGTCAAGAAAAAATGTTAATATTTGAATGCTGAAGATATCACACAAATCAACCAACCAACATAATGATTTAGTCATGCAACCAGCATAATGATTTACTAGTTGAGTAAATATTAGTGAGTTGTGGTAACAAGAATTAGCACTGAGACTGAGCAGTGACAGAAAATGATGGAAGCTGGTGTTTCCAGTCACGTACAGAAAGTTACCATATCTACTGAAGGTCTCTTGGGCTCAGCTAGTGGGACACTGTCTGTCCATGTCTCAAATTCTACTTACAAATTATCTTCAGGATTCTGTTGGCTGACATTTCTCTAAGGAATCCAGCAGCCTCATAAGAGTCTGGGTTAACTGATTAACAATTGTATCTTCTCCAACCCCCCACTGATCGAACTTCTTGTTCCAAGGAGAGGATCAGCAAATACTTTTTTCTCAGATAGTCTTTGTTTTCTGTATATTTCCTTAGTGGGTGCTTGATCTAGGAGGGGCACTGTGAAATGTGCTTAAATGCAAAGGCTGTGTTTTCAAAGTAGATCTTGCTAGTGACACCTTATTAGAACAGGAATAATTTCCTGGTAAAGAAATTCATCCGATTTCAACAATGGATATAGTATCCTCAATGTCGAATATTTAACAAGTTAACTCCTCCAGGTTGCCAAGTTACTCCACAGTTCTTACATTTCTAAATGTTGAAAGTTACTTGGGGATATCTACTTTTTATGGTCTTAAGAAGCCATCTTAAGAAAAGGCCTATAAATTTGTATTTTTCCAAATAACACAAAAGTGTTCAGCAACACCCAAAGCATTTTACAGAAGCATTTCATGGGAATTCAATAAAGATTTGTAATATACAACGCAATATACATGCAGTCAGAGTATAAGTTGACCACTCAAGAGAGAACAAAGAAACCCAAAATAATGCCTGGAGCTTTGAAAACAGAAATGAACATGATGATTTATGCTTTGTGAAACTTGGGGGACATTTCCTTGGGAAGAACTATATATCTACCCCTCCCTCATTACTATGATTTCAATTTCTTATAGCACTTTACATGGTAACAGCAAGCCCCTTAGTCTAAATTCAGCCCTTTGGCTATATTCTCACAGTCTATTTGTGTTCTGATTTCATGAATAATAAATGACTGAATGTGAAGAAATATATAGCTCTCCTCACTCAAGCAGAAAGTTTTGAAGTAAAATACATTTTAACATAAATGCTACTAAATGTTTAAAAAAAGTCCAAAGGAATTAAAATTTGACAAGGAGAGGCCATTCTTTTTGCTGTTGTTCCTTCATTCCAAAGAAGCATGATACAATAAAAGGAGCAATAGAGTCAAGAAACGTAGGATCCATTTTCCAGTTGTTTTTAAAAACATCTTTAAAATGATCAGGGTTTGGTTGAATTCTTCCAACCTTTCCTGTTTGCATGTAGATCTTTCGAGGCAGATAGTATGCAGAGGAAACGTGCATTGCCTAGTAGATTTTCATTAGGAATTAAGACTTTGTTAAAAGTTACTATGAAGTGCCGAGTGAAATGTATATTGCGGTTTCTCCTGGAAATGTGCTTAAGGGCCGGAGGGATATTGAAGATCCAGTGCTGATGGAGGGTGTGAGCTGGGATGCACAGTCCTGAGGTTGGCCCACCACCTGGGATCAGTCCCTGAAGATGGAAATGATGGACAGCAACACCTAATTCTACAGAGACAGGAGACCAACAAATTCTTTTTAAATATATCACTTTCTCTTCTTACTGCCATGTTGACATGAAATCTCGAGTTTTATAGCAACTCTCAATTCCAGTCCCCCAAGTAACAGGAAGAATGCTGTCACCATCGGGCCATCCCAAATGGAAACATGCAGAGGGCAATGAGTCTGGTCTGCTTAGCGATATAAAAGAAAAATGCTAACTGCCTCAATGCCAAGTCCTGATCATGTTTTTTATTCCACTTCTAAATAAATCAATATTAAATTAAATATATATTGCAAATTCTTTTTCCAAAAAGAATGACAGATGCAGGAAGCAAGAAAGATGTAGGAAAAGGGCCTGTCAGACTGCCATTCTTTTAATTAGGTACAGTATATGGGATGTGAAATATGCCTGTAACAAGTTTAATATATGACCGTCTAGTATGTTTAAAAAAAAAGCAACAATCATTTTTGATATCTTATTCTAAACCTCAGCAAACCATCTGTGCCCTTGTACACTGAGCAAATTATAGAAATATTGCCACTTGCTGTGTCTCTGAAGACCACAACAGTCTTCTGTATTGCTCCAGGGAAGCCAGGCTATAAAAACCATAAAAATGAAGCTACTGCATAGATTTGGAGCTGCCTGAATACTCTCAGAACAGCTGCTGGATTAATTTGGCAGGAACCAGGATCCTCAAACTGGCAGAGCCCCAACATTCCCTCTGATTGGCGAGGAGACCTTAAAACATTCTAGCCTTCGTGAATAAATCAGAGCAGGTTTATTATCAGAGGATCATCCCTCCAGCCAAGGGCTAGGTGCCCTCTAGTATCTTGGATAAGCACTTAACCAACAAATGTAGTAATTGTTTCTGTATGTCTCTACAGAACTCCAATTCAGAGATAGAGTCAGAGGTTTAAAAATAAAAGGGAGGATGCCTAAGTGGCTCAGTCGTTGAGCGTCTGCCTTCGGCTTGGGTCATGATCCCAGGGTCCTGGGATCGAGCCCCGCATCGGGCTCCCTGCTCGGTGGGAAGCCTGCTTCTCCCTCTCCCACTCCCCCTGCTTGTGTTCCCTCTCTCGCTGTGTCTCTCTCCGTCAAATAAATAAAATCTTTAAAAAAAATAAAAATAAAAAAATAAAAATAAAAGGGAGCCATAGTAAAAAATAAGTTTGGGAGAGTTTCATTCCATAACCCTCTCTTAGAGAGGCACAACTTACTTTAAGAGTAAAAGCGCTGAGGAGTTTTATAGTAAATAAAATTGTTCGACCCTGTTTAATCCAGCATTCCTCAGACATTTGATCACTCAACCATCCTCTCATCATTTAATTATTAAGCTTGTGAAGGTTAATATTAACCTTGCAAAGAAATTAATGGTCTACAGAAGACACTTTGGGGAAACACTAATGAAAATAAATTTCTTCAAGTATTTATAAATATAAAGGAATATATCCTTTATATATATATTATATATATATATCCTTATATATATTCCTTTATAAATATAAAGGAATGAGAGTTAAAAATTAAACCTATAGTAATCATTTCAGGAAACAGCTTTTTTTTTTGGTACATTATGTATAAAATTCTTTTAAGGGGCAAAAGTGATCATCTTAAATTTTTCTATTTTATACAATTTAGAAGTGACAGCTCTGTAGTTTGCATACAAATGGAAGTTGTGGATAATTACACTGAAGAGTGGTGTCCCAAGGATAAATTCCGTTAAGTTACCAAGACTGCTGCTTTTGCTAAGTCTCTTTCTCCTCATACATGATTGATTGGACACCCACAATATTTGTGCTTGAAGACCACGGAGGAGTTTAGGAAGCTTAACTATTTATGCAACATCTCATGAGTATCTCACGGGGCAATGGGGCACTCCCTCCGAAGCACCCCGCATACTGCTCTGATTTCTGGTTTAGCTGTGTCTGCAGGACATTTTTCCGTGCCTCTCCCCCACCTCTGGGCTGTCATCAGGCTGGAACAAGTCTTTGGCTTGTCCACCGAGGCTTCCTCCCTTGTCTGCTCACAGCTCTCCCCCCGTTTTATTTGAGTTTGTCTCTCTCCTTCTCTGTCTCCCTGTTTTGCTCCTTGCGCCCTGCTTTTCTCTGTTGCTGAAACGTGAACCAGATCATGATGCTTTGGGGCTCGATGCCCTCCAGTGCCTGCCCATCTTGCCGCCCCCAGGCTGAAGGGCTGTAAGGTGACCAAGCGTCATACTTTCTCCTTGGCTTGACTCTAGGCCTCCGACCTCCAACTCACCCCGGCCCTTGTTACAGAGACTAGATGGCCCAAACCACAGACGTCCCTTCCCTGACTTTACTTGGAGCATTTACCTCGCCCCTTTGGGCTGTAAACCTTTTTAAGGGCTCTGCTGCCAGCTTTGCACCCCAAAATAACCTGGATGCCACCCCGTGACATGTCGCCATCGAGGAAGGTAACGCCCCCATCTCCCAGGCTCTGTGGGAGGATAAAACGTAACTTCCATGGATGCCTTGCTCCAAGTTGTAAAATTACCTCCCGCCATGAAGATATGAGCAAGTTTACTTTTCCTTTGGTTAAGGCCAAGTTTTGCGGCTTCCTGTTCATTTTCTTGGTAGCACTTTTCACCAGGTTATTAAACATTTCATTTGTTGGGCTTATTTTGAGTTTCCTCCCACTAGATGCTAAGTTCTTTGTGGATTTTTCTCTGCTTGTTCACAGCTGTATTCTTGTCTTACACGAAGCCATTATATGGTTAACATTTAACAATTTTTTTAAAAAAATTAATGAATAAAGAAAGGAAGAAATGCAAAAAGGTGAACATAATCTTTTCTTGGGTAATTATGGTCAACAGAAGTAAATGTGGATGGGTTGAGTGGGAGTTTTAAGGGGAGAGGGAAAAGGACACAGGGGATACAAATGTGTCTTTCTACTCAGAAGAGAGCAGTGGAGTCAGGTATTATCTCAAGTTAAGTGTGCTAAATGCATCTTTGATGTGAATCTTAACATAGGGCTGATTTTCACTTTGTCCAAGAACGTAGGGATGGGGCCACACTTTCCTACGCCGTATCTCAGAATTCACTTAGTTCTGCCCATGAAAACACTGCTTTATCACTTCCCTTTTGTTACTTCATTTTCAGAGAGAAAATAGTTATAAATTAAAGTCTTGAAACAAAAATTAAACAGGTTTCAAAATAACTGAGGCTGAGTCTACGAATATTTTCTGATAGTGTTTCAATACTGTACGTGGATACTGAGTCCTGGGCCTGGTCCAAAGAAAGCATACAATAAATGGTAATGATATTGCTATAGTTAACTGATACGCATCTCTTCTGAAGCAAGTAAGATACCTGCTTAAAAAAAATACTTGAGAAGTCTTGGACACTTCTTATCTGCAAGATTTGAACTACACATGTGGCATGCCCCTTTGTCCTTATACCTAATGGATAAATATTTATTATTAATAATGGATATAATGAATCTGGCTGCATGGTTGGCAGGGTATAGATGGGCCCTCATTATGAGCATGTGCTACTGTGAAATTTACTGTTAAAAAGAAGCAGAAGTATCAACCAAAGCAATTTAAGGTGAGTTACCCTCCCAAGATGCATTACCTGAGAACTTGATCAAGCCATAGATTTGATTTTCCTGATAAATTATAAAACAAACTTACTCTCTGGCCATAAAACATGCTCCTCTTAGGATTTTGACTCATGAAAAATGTAATAAAACAACTCCAACTTGTGACCTTAAAGTGAATTCTCATTTGGTCTTGACACTAATAAAGAGTTTATTGCCTTCTTAGGTCACCTAGTGCACTGCTTTATAGCCTTTTAAATGGCATTTTGGGCATTTACTAATACGATAAGGACACAGAAAATGCTAGAAAAAATGGAAGAACACTAGTTTTCAGATATTCTCTAGAAATGCCTAGTCAAGTTGTTCTAAAATCTACCTCAGCCTTCGGCAGAGTTTAATAATGACTTTAAAAGCAGCACTTAATAAATAAAAATTTCTAAGTGATACCAAGTAGAGTAGGATGTAAAGGAGATTTAAGTAACACTGATCTTTAAAAATGTTCAGAAAAGCAGATGGGGGAAAAAACCATATTTAATAAGATTAGGTATAATTTGTGCAGCATACAGTAAAGGAATACACAGAACACTATTTTATATACCCAAGTTGGGAAGGAATTGGCTTCTAGCACGTATGATGAAGTGATTCAGAGGCCAGGATTCTTATAAGCTGAATGACAAATAAAATGGCATTGTTAAGGGGAAAAATACACAGGTAGGAATCAGTTAATTAAATTGAAAATATAGTCCCTAAAAAGAATCAGAGAGTAATTCTTCCATGAAAGTCATCCCTGGCTAAGCTTTTGTTTGGTTAATTGCATGTGGTTTAGAAACCTAACAGGATGGTCCAATGATTAAAAGGACAGATCTCATATTCATGAAAAGTGACACCAAACAACTTTTTGCAAAAAGGATTATGATTACTTTGACATTTTCTCTGATTGCAGAAAAGTGCTTGATTTTTAACTGATTTTAGATTACAAAGGCCCAAAACTTGAAAGTTTTTATCTTTTCTGCTAGTATTTGATATTAAAGTGGCGACAAAAGCTTGCTATATTTAAAAAAAAAAAAGTATGAGACAGTTGCCTTTCTCAACTAATAGGAAATAGAAGTTAAAATTATGATGATTTATTAAATCTCTGGGTAGTATGAGATGATGAGTGTGATTGATGGTGGCGATACTGGTGATGAACGTCTTTAAATTAATCTCTTTAATAAGGATGGGTTCCGGAAAAGGGGAGAGAATTTTCCAATAAATAAAACAAATTTATTTCTGAACTGTTTCAGACGAATGCAACACAAGAACTTCCCAAATAATGAAATGGCATCATTCCTTACCCTACATCAGAATTGATAAAGAGGGGCGGCTGGGTGGCTCAGTTGATTGTCTGCCTTCAACTCAGGTCATGATCCCGGGGTCCTGGGATCAAGTCCTACATCAGGCTCCCTGGCTCAGCGGGGAGCCTGCTTCTCTCTCTCCTTCTGCCTCTCTTTCCCTGATTCTGCGTGCTCTTTCTCTCTCTCTCTCAAATAAATAAATAAAATATTTAAAAAAAAAGAATTGATAAAAGAGGTAGCTATTTAGCAGTCACGAAGGGTTTACTCTGTGCCAGAGTATCCACCACGTCTCCTTTTCAGTCGTGCTGTAAATTATTCCCTTTTGCAGATGAAAACAGTGAGACTAAAATACATGTAGTACAGTAGCTGGGAGGGGAGCTTCTGGATTCACATCCTGGCTCCAGCACTTAACCAGTTACGGGCATCACCTCTCTGCACCTTCATTTCATCCCCACCTACAATGGGAATAACGACCCCTCTAAGAGTTTTATGAGAATTATGAGATTTAAGTGAGTTCATAGCATGGTGTCAGAAGCACAGCAGTATTTGATAAATACCAGTAGCCATCACTTGGAGGGATTTAGTATTTTGCCCAGTCATAGAGCTAATAATCAGCTGAATTTTGGACCCATTTATTTCCAGTGGCCTACACTGCTTTACTTTCTTAGAAGACGAAGAACTTTTCTTGGGAATATGATTATGCACATTATGAGTCAACATCATCTAGGCAACACAGATGTTCAATAAATTATTTAGACCGAAGTTGAATTTTACTTTTCCAGTTATGCTTTAGGTAGATTTTATCACCTTCTCCATACACTGAAACCCTTCCCTGAATATAGCACATGGAGAATCCAGAATAACCATCCGAGTGTATGAACAAAGCATTATGGGTATAGGGAAAGGGCAGTCCCAGCTCAGATGGGTCCAGTCCACTTCCATCTGATTTAGGAGTGGACACAAGTAATTACAGTTTTCTTTTCCCAGTCAGAAACACTCCTATAAATTCCTACCTTCCTGAAATTCCTAAGTGGGACCTGGTCTCAAGGTTAATAATTTTTTTTTTTTTAGTTTTTACATTTGTATCCCTTAAACAATAATAATTGCTGCACCTACCAGTTGTTCGAATCTCTGAATCTCAATTTTCTTTGGGTCATTCTGCAATTTCCACTCAATACCTGCAAGCTCCTTATCTAAGGAGGCCTTGGTGACCTGCATTAAATCTAATTTGCTGCTGACATCTGCCTCACTATTTATAAACAAATTCAGTACAATTTAGTGAACCACAGCTATGTTGTTAGAAGTCATACATTTAAAGACAGGAAAATTCAGCTTGAAGCAAATGGCAACAGGGTCCTTAAACAAAATCCTATTGCTTATTTCATAACGGTTTTAGTGACACACTAAAGAAAAATGCTTTTGGCTGCAGACATTAAGAGGCAGCTTTGTGATACACTGTGTCCAAGAAATTATAGTTATCAAAACAAATCCTGCAGATGTCAATGTGATGTGCTTCCATAATACAAAGCTCAAATTCACGAGACAACGGTTATCAAACTGTAGACTTAAATATAATTCTCTAGTCTCTATTTTGTCTCCTTATAGAGCTGGAGAAAGTCATAAAAATAAGGCATGGGTTTATAAGCTAATAAGAAGGTGTGTGCCTGGAAAATTCTATAAACAGAAAGGACTCATTTAAAAAATTAAATGAGATTTCCTATGTGAGCTTTCTCAGGGGCAGGTGCGAGGGTTACATGTTTCTGGCATCTCAATCTGATGAAATGGAAAGATTCAAAATGGGAGATTAACACAAAATCTGTTACTGTATTTTGAGTATTGGTAAGTCATAAAATTAGATTAATATATTTCTCTGTAAAAATGAAATCTTCCCAAGAAGCCAGCTCAGGAATTATAACAGGATGAACTTTTAATTATATTATTTTAAATATACTTCAAGGCCATTCTCTCTCTCCTTCAAAATACATGGCTGGGGGGAAATCAGAGGGGGAGATGAACCATAAGAGACTATGGACTCTGAGAAACAAACTGAAGGTTCTAGAGGGGAGGGGGGTGGGGGGATGGGTTAGCCTGGTCATGGGTATTAAAGAGGGCACGTTCTGCATGGAGCACTGGGTGTTATATGCAAACAATGAATCACGGAACACTACATCAAAATCATCAATCAATCAATCAATCAATCAATAAAAATTAAAACAAAATACATGGCCGGCAACAGCTTACGTAGTACGTGCAAGGCATCATCTTATAATTGAGGAATTGACTCTTTCCCATAAGGAAAATTTCCAAATAATCAAAGTTCACATCAATCACTGAACTATTTTCCCACATTTGAACCTCGGACCAGCACCCTTGCGTTTCCAATTTACTCCAGGTGAATATCTCAGTTCCAACACTGTTTGAACTCCATCAAGACCACCAGTCCACTGTTCCTCCTACCATGTTTTCAAACTCAATCACCTACCTAATGCCCTCAATCCTCTCTGTATCCAGCTTCACCTCTACCGTCAACCGCTATAACTCCTGGGCACATGAGTCCACTTCCTTGACTTTCCCCCCTTGTTTCCTCACATTCACCTGCGCAAACAAGACAGGAAACTACACACATGCCTATACACTGTAGATAAGAAGAAAAAGAGAAAAGAGAAAACACAAGTACACAATATTACTAATGAGAAGAGACGTGTATACAAATGAAATTAGAATAATAAGTTATATAGTAATAGTTAATACTGACAAGCACTTACTGAGTTCCAGTCACCCTGCTAGGTGATTAACAACTTTAGTACTTTCTATAATTATGCCTTTAAAGATGTCAAGGACAAGGTTTATGGAAGGAAAGTCACTTTCTCCCAAACACATCACTAGAAAGTGGGGAGGCAGCATTTGAACCCAGGCACCTGATATCAGAGGCTGTGGTCTTGCCTGGTCAGATACACAGGAATTTGAGAATCAGGATAAAAGGGACTGTACTCCAGGAAAATAAAATTATCAGAAAGCATTCAGATAGATATAGAAAGCCTGATTGGCCATGAAGTTTGTAAACAAAGTACCCCTCAAAAATGTCCTAACCTACGATGGTTTAAAAAGCAACATGGGGCGCCTGGGTGGCTCAGTCGTTAGGCGTCTGCCTTCGGCTCGGGTCATGATCCCGGGGTCCTGGGAT
The DNA here is from genome assembly GCF_002201575.2 of Neomonachus schauinslandi. Lineage (NCBI taxonomy): Eukaryota > Metazoa > Chordata > Mammalia > Carnivora > Phocidae > Neomonachus > Neomonachus schauinslandi. The sequence goes on from NC_058416.1 coordinate 8,121,081, forward strand.
CGAGCCCCACATCGGGCTCCCTAGTCTGCGGGAAGCCTGCTTCTCCCTCTCCCACTCCCCCTGCGTGTGTTCCCTCTCTCGCTGTCTCTCTCTCTGTCAAATAAATAAATCTTAAAAAAAAAAAAAAAAAGCAACATGGGGGGCGGAGCAAGATGGCAGAGGAGTAGGAGACCTGGATTTCGTCTCCTCTCAGGAATTCAGCTGGTTGGGGATCAAACCATTCTGAACACCTACAAACCCAACAGGAGACTGAAGAAAGGAATAGCAACAACTCTCTGAACAGAAAACCGACCACTTTCTGGAAGGTAGGACGTGCGGAGAAGTGAATCCGAGGCGATATTCGGGGGGGTGGGGGGGGGGGGGGGGGGGAGGCCTCCGTCGGCCGCTTCTGGCAAGTGATAGAGCCGCGGAGCACAAAATCGGAACTTTTAAAAGTCTGCTCTGCTGAGGGACGTCACTCTGGTGGCTAAGCGGGGGGTGGAACCCTCCGGGACAGTGTGGTCTCAGGACCCTCGGGGTCACAGAAAGACCGGGGGTGCCTGAGTGCGGCAGAGCTCCCAGGTAACGGAGCAGGGAAGCCGGCTGCAGAGGCGGAGCCCAGGCGCGGGCTCTCAGCTCGGGGTGGCCATAAACCGTGATCCGCGGCACAGTCGGGCCACTGCTCCTCCAGCAGGGACCCAACAAGCGGCAGATCCGGGGAGACTCACCTTCCTCCCCCGGGAGGAGCCGCGCGGGAGTGCGCCACAGGGATCTGCTGGGTTTGGAGACTCCACCCGGGGTCGGGTGCCAGAGATAGAAACGCGCGGTCACAGGCCGGGTGAGCACGGAGTGCAGCCGGAGACCGGGGAGACGGGAGCAACTGACTGCTTTTCTCTGGGGTCTCACTGAGAAGCGGGGCCCCGAGTTCTCGGCTCCTCCGGGGCGGAGATTGGGAGGCCGCCATTTTCACTCTCCGCCTCCAAAGCTGTACGGAAAGCTCGCAGGGAACAAAAGCCCGGGAGAGCAAACCCGAGCAGATTACTTAGCCGGGAGGGGGCAAGGGCGGGGCAATTCTGCCTCCGGCAGAGACATTTGGAAACCACGGCAACAGGCCCCTCCCCAGAAGATCAGCGAGAACAGCCAGCCAAGGCCAAGTTTACCGATCAATGAGAACGGCAGAACTCCAGCTCTAGGGGACTACTGCACATAGAATTCATGGCTTTTTTACCATGATTCTGTAGTCTTTCAAAGTTAATTTTTTTTAACTGTCTTTTTTTTTTTTGAATTTTTCTTTTCCCTTTTTCAACCAACATCTTATCAATCCCTTTTTTAAAAAAACATTTTTATTTTTCACTTTTAGAGTCATATTCTATCCCTTCATAGTAGTTACCCGTATTTTTGGCATATATATATAAGTTGTTCTCTCTTTAAAATTTTGAGATAGTTTCTTCTAACGGATTAAACTATACCCTAAATCTCTAGTATATGGTGTTTTCTATTCCCCTGCCTGATCACATTCTCTCCTTTTTTTCTTTTTTCTTTTCTTAAATCCTCATTTTCTTTTTTCAAACAACTTCTTATCATTTCCTTTTATAGAATTTTTTATAATTTCCATCTTTACAGTCATATTCCATCCCTTCATCATATCAACCCTTATTTTTGTACATATATAAGTTTTTCTTTCTTTAAAATTTTGGGAGGCACTTTCTTCTAAAAGACCAAAATACACCCCAAATCTAGTGTGTGGCACTGATCTATATACCAGCCTGATCATATTTGATCACATTCTGGTTTTTTTTTTGTTGTTGTTGTTTTGTTTTGTTTGTTTTTATCTTTTTCTTTTTTTTCTTTTTCTTTTTTCTCTCTTTCCATTTCTTTTTCCACTGCTTCAGGTCTTTTCTGATTTGTTTAGAGTATATTTTCTGGGGACATTGTTACTCTGCTAGCATTTTGTTCTCTCATTAATCTATTCTCCTCCGCACAAAATGACAAGACGGAAAAAAATCACCTCAACAAAAAGAACAAGAGGTAGTACTGACTGCCAGGGACCTACTCAATACGGACATTAGTACGATGTCAGGTCTAGAGCTCAGAATCATCACTTTAAAGATACTAGCTGGGCTTGAAAAAAATATGGAAGTTATTAGAGAAACCCTTTCTGGAGAAGTAAAAGAACTAAAATCTAACCAAGTAGAAATCAAAAAGGCTATTAATGAGGTGCAATCAAAAATGGGGGGGGCTAACTGCTAGGATAAATGAGGCAGAAGAGAGAATCAGTAATATAGAAGACCAAATGATGGAAAATAAAGAAGCTGAGAAAAAGAGAGATAAACAACTACTGGATCATGAGGGCAGAATTCGAGAGATAAGCGATACCATAAGACGAAACAACATTAGAATAATTGGGATCCCAGAAGAAGAAAGAGAGAGAGGGGCAGAAGGTATAATGGAGCAAATTATAGGAGAGAACTTCCCTAATTTGGGGAAGGAAACAGGCATCAAAATCCAGGAAGCACAGAGAACCCCTCCCAAAATCAATAAAAATAGGTCAACACCCCGACATCTAATAGTAAAACTTAGGAGTCTCATAGACAAAGAGAAAATCCTGAAAGCAGCTCGGGAGAAGAGATCTGTAACCTACAATGGTAGAAAAATTAGATTGGCAACAGACCTATCCACAGAGACCTGGCAGGCCAGAAAGGACTGGCAGGATATATTCAGAGCACTAAATGAGAAAAATATGCAGCCAAGAATACTATATCCAGCTAGGCTGTCATTGAAAGTTGAAGGAGAGATAAAAAGCTTCCAGGACAAACAAAAACTAAAGGAATTTGCAAACACAAAACCAGCCCTACAGGAAATCTTGAAAGGGGTCCTCTAAGCAAAGAGAGACCCTAAAAGCAAGATAGACCAGAAAGGAACACAGACAATAGACAGTAACAGTCACCTTACAGGCAATACAATGGCACTAAATTCCTATCTTTCAATAGTTACCCTGAATGTAAATGGGCTAAAGGCCCCAATCAAAAGACACAGGCTATCAGACTGGATTAAAAAACAAGACCCATCCATATGCTGTCTGCAAGAGACTCATTTTAGACCCAAAGACACCCCCAGATTGAAAGTGAGGGGGTGGAAAAACATTTACCATGCTAATGGACACCAAAAGAAAGCTGGGGTGGCAATCCTTATATCAGACAAATTAGATTTTAAACCAAAGACTGTAATAAGAGATGAGGAAGGACACTATATCCTACTTAAAGGATCTATCCAACAAGAAGATCTAACAATTGTAAATATCTATGCCCCTAACATGGGAGCAGCCAATTATATAAGGCAATTAATAACAAAAGCAAAGAAACACATCGACAACAATACAATCATAGTGGGGGACTTTAACACCCCCCTCACTGAAATGGACAGATCGTCTAAGCAAAAGATCAACAAGGAAATAAAGACTTTAAATGACACACTAGACCAAATGGACTTCACAGACATATTCAGAACATTCCACCCCAAAGCAATGGAATACACATTCTTCTCTAGTGCCCATGGAACATTCTCCAGAATTGATCACATCCTAGGTCATAAATCAGGTCTCAACCAGTAGCAAAAGATTGGGATCATTCCCTGCCTATTTTCAGACCACAGTGCTTTGAAACTAGAACTCAATCACAAAAGGAAAGTCAGAAAGAACTCAAATACATGGAGGCTAAAGAGCATCCTACTGAAGAATGAATGGGTCAACCAGGAAATTAAAGAAGAATTAAAAAAATACATGGAAACCAATGAAAATGAAAACACAACTGTTCAAAATCTTTGGGATGCAGCAAAGGCAGTCCTAAGAGGCAAGTATATAGCAATACAAGCCTTTCTCAAGAAACAAGAAAGGTCTCAAGTACACAACCTAACCCTACACCTAAAGGAGCTGGAGAAAGAACAGCAAATAAAGCCTAAACCCAGCAGGAGAAGAGAAATAATAAAGATCAGAGCAGAAATCAATGAAATAGAAACCAAAAGAACAGTAGAACAGATCAACGAAACTAGGAGCTGGTTCTTTGAAAGAATTAACAAGATTGATAAACCCCTGGCCAGACTTATCAAAAAGAAAAGAGAAATGACCAAATCAACAAAATCATGAATGAAAAAGGAGAGATCACAACCAACACCAAAGAAATACAAACAATTAGAAGGACATATTATGAGCAACCCTATGTCAGCAAATTAGATAACCTGGAAGAAATGGATGCCTTCCTAGAGATGTATCAACTACCAAAACTGAACCAGGAAGAAATAGAAAACCTGAACAGACCTATAACCACTAAGGAAATTGAAGCAGTCATCAAAAATCTCCCAAAAAGCCCAGGGCCAGATGGCTTCCCAGGGGAATTCTACCAAACATTTCAAGAAGAATTAATACGTATTCTTCTGAAACTGTTCCAAAAAACAGAAATGGAAGGAAAACTTCCAAACTCATTTTATGAGGCCAGCATTATCTTGATCCCAAAACCAGACAAAGACCCCATCTAAAAGGAGAATTACAGACCAATATCCCTGATGAACATGGATGCAAAAATTCTCACCAAAATACTAGCCAATAGGATCCAACAGTACATTAAAAGGATTATTCACCACGACCAAGTGGGATTTATCCCTGGGCTGCAAGGTTGGTTCAACATCCGCAAATCAATCAATGTGATAAAATACATTAACAAAAGAAAGACCAAGAATCATATGATCCTCTCAATAGATGCAGAAAAAGCTTTTGACAAAGTACAGCATCCTTTCTTGATCAAAACTCTTCAGAGTACAGGCATAGAGGGTACATACCTCAATATCATAAAAGCCATCTATGAAAAACCTACAGCGAATATCATTCTCAATTGGGAAAAACTGAGAGCTCTCCCCCTAAGGTCAGCAACGCGGCAGGGATGTCCACTATCACCACTGCTATTCAACATAGTATTGGAAATCCTAGCCACAGCAATCAGACAACAAAAAGAAATAAAAGGCATCCAAATTGGCAAAGAAGAAGTCAAACTCTCACTCTTTGCAGATGATATGATACTTTATGTGGAAAACCCCAAAGACTCCACCCCAAAACTGCTAGAACTCATACAGGAATTCAGTAAAGTGGCAGGATATAAAATCAATGCACAGAAGTCAGTGGCATTCCTATACACCAACAACAAGACAGAAGAAAGAGAAATTAAGGAGTCGATCCCATTTACAATTGCACTCAAAACCATAAGATACCTAGGAATAAATCTACCCAAAGAGGCAAAGGATCTGTACTCAGAAAACTATAAAATACTCATGAAAGAAATTGAGGAAGACACAAAGAAATGGAAAAACGTTCCATGCTCATGGACTGGAAGAACAAATATTGTGATGATGTCAATGTTACCTAGAGCAATCTACACATTCAATGCAATCCCCATCAAAATACCATCCACTTTTTTCAAAGAAATGGAACAAATAATCCTAAAATTTGTATGGAACCAGAAAAGACCCCGCATAGCCAGAGGAATGTTGAAAAAGAAAAGCAAAGCCGGCGGCATCACAATTCCGGACTTCCAGCTCTATTACAAAGCTGTCATCATCAAGACAGCATGGTACTGGCACAAAAACAGACACATAGATCAATGGAACAGAATAGAGAGCCCAGAAATGGACCCTCAACTCTATGGTCAACTAATCTTTGACAAAGCAGGAAAGAATGTCCAATGGAACAAAGACAGTCTCTTCAACAAATGGTGTTGGGAAAATTGGATAGCCACATGCAGAAGAATGAAACTGGACCATTTCCTTACACCACACACAAAAATAGACTCCAAATGGTTGAAAGACCTCAATGTGAGACAGGAGTCCATCAAAATCCTAAAGGAGAACACAGGCAGCAACCTCTTTGACCTCAGCCGAAGCAACTTCTTCCTAGAAACATCGCCAAAGGCAAGGGAGGCAAGGGCAAAAATGAACTCTTGGGACTTCATCAAGATAAAAAGCTTTTGCAAAGCAAAGGTAACAGTCAACAAAACCAAATGACAACTGACAGAATGGGAGAAGATATTTGCAAATGACATATCAGATAAAGGGCTAGTATCCAAAATCTATAAAGAACTCATTAAACTCAACACCCAAAGAACAAAGAATCCAATCAAGAAATGGGCAGAAGACATGAACACACATTTTTCCAAAGAAGACATCCAAATGGCCAACAGACACATGAAAAAGAGCTCAATATCGCTCGGCATCAGGGAAATCCAAATCAAAACCTCAATGAGATACCACCTCACACCAGTCAGAATGGCTAAAATTAACAAGTCAGGAAATGACAGATGTTGGCAGGGATGCGGAGAAAGGGGAACCCTCCTACACTGTTGGTGGGAATGCAAGCTGGTGCAGCCTCTGGAAAACAGTATGGAGGTTCCTCAAAAAGTTGAAAATAGAGCTACCATATGACCCAGCAATTGCACTACTGGGTATTTACCCCAAAGATACAAAAGTAGGGATCCGAAAGGGTACATGTACCCTGATGTTTATAGCAGCAATGTCCACAATAGCCAAACTGTGGAAAGAGCCAAGATGTCCATCGACAGATGAATGGATAAAGAAGGTGTGGTATATATATACAATGGAATATTATGCAGCCATCAAAAGGAATGAGATCTTGCCATTTGCACCGACGTGGATGGAACTGGAGGGTATTATGTTGAGTGAAATAAGTCAAACAGAGAAAGACATATATCATATGATCTCACTGATATGAAGAATTCTTAATTGCAGGAAACAAACTGAGGGTTGCTGGAGTGGGGGGTGGGGTGGGAGGGACGGGGTGACTGGGTGATAGACACTGGGGAGGGTATGTGCTCTGGTAAGTGCTGTGAATTTTGCAAGACTGTTGAATCTCAGATCTGTACCTCTGAAACAAATAATGCAATATATGTTAAGAAAAAAAAAAAGAAGAAGAAGAAGGTAGCAGGAGGGGAAGAAAGAAGTGGGGGAAATCGGAGGGGTAGACGAACCATGAGAGATGATGGACTCTGAAAAACAAACTGAGGGTTCTAGAGGGGAGGGGGGTGAGAGGATGGGTTAGCCTGGTGGTGGGTATTGAGGAGGGCACGTTCTGCATGGAGCACTGGGTGTTATGCACAAACAATGAATCATGGAACACTTCATCTAAAACTAATGATGTAATGTATGGGGATTAACATAAGAATAAAAAAAAAAAAGCAACATGAACGTAATATTTCATTTGTAATCTAAATTGCTCTAAAGCTTAAAAACAGAAATGCTGAGAAACAAGACATTCTTTTTATGAACACTGACAATATCCTGATGCCAAACTCTGTCTAGGAAAGTACGAGAAATTCACAGACCTGTTTCAAGTTGTGAAAATCCTACGTGTTACAGAAAATTTAATTTAAAAGTTTAAGATAATGCTTCAATATGTCCAATTGCGATTGACTCTTAAAATATAAAGATGATGATATTACCTATCATTTGCCAAATGATTAATATGTTCCAGGCATTGTTCTTTTGATATTAAATCTTTATTACAAATCCATGATGTGAAATTACCCTTAACCCCATTTACCAAGGAGGAGTCAGTGCACTGGCAAGATCTGAATTCAGTCTGGCTCCAGAGTATGCTCTTGACCATGACTTTGCAGGGAATATATTAATATAGTTCATCCTATTAACTGTTTTTTTTAAATTTATTTATTTGATAGAGCAGGCCTGTGAGTAGGGGAGGGGAGAGGGCGGGAGAGGGAGAGGAAGAGAATCTCAAGCAGAATTTTTTTGAGCAAGAAGCCAAACACAGGGCTACATCTCAGGATCCCGAGGTCATGACCTGAGCCAAAATCAAGAGTTGACATTTAACTGACTTAGCTACCCAGGGGCCCCCATCTTAATCATTGTTTAAGGGAAAAGAGTCATGTAATTATATTGATGGATGCCAACTTTGAGTGAATGGACATATTTTAAGAATATAACTTAGCTACCAGAAATACAGCAGAGCACATATAAAATGAACAAACTAGGGCCATATTTATCAAAGTAAAAGTTTGCAAATACAACAGTGAGAAAAAAATGGTAATTTGCCCAAGAATATAGTATAATTTCTATAAATTTCAAAAATATGTAAAATAATAAACTATGATTTCTAGAAATAAATATAAATATGACAAAAGTATAAATCACAAATGTTTAGTAAATAAAACATGCAAATCATTATCATAAAATCTTAGAGATTATAAAATTGTAACAAAGGCACACATCCTATATTTATACTGCATTTGATTCATTTATTTCTAAGTTGGTTGACAAGTTCACAGGTGTTTGTAATACTATTATTTATATTATCTATGTGTGATATTTTAATAATACATAAAATAATAAAATCAATGCCTACTAATTAGACAACTTTTAGAGTACAAAGATATAAGAGGAACACCTTTGATATTCCCTTACCAAGGCAAAGTCATTGATATGAATTTTCAGTACTATAGGCTTTTTCACAGGGACATATTTGTATGTATATGTGCGTGTGTGTGTATTTGTGTGTGTGTGTGCATGTGCTTACATACATGTTCAAAATATTGGGCTCACTCTATGGTACATTTTGTGAACTGTATTTTTCATTTAATAGTGATCTGCATCTTTTCAAGTCAATGAACACAAATTTACATCAGTTTTAATTGCTCCAAGTTATTTTGTTTTTTTAAATGAATGACAAACCATGAACAATTAGTTCATGATTTTTGCTATTTTATAAAAGGCACTGCAATGATTATTTTTATACATAAATTTATCTATTTTCCAACTATTTTCCAACTGTGGTGCTTGTCTGTTTATGATTTTGGTCTTCTTTGCTGCTACATTCCTATCTATCTGCACATGGGAATCCTCAGAGGCACATGTTGCTAAGGAAAATTACCAATTCTGGGTCATTGGTATTTGGTAAACTCCTGGGCTGGTCGTGTCCAGGATCATGAAGGTAGCGTAATGGCACAAAAATGGCGGCCAGGTCAGGTGTGGACCGATGTGTTCACAGGGGCCTTGCTTAGAAGAGGGAGTCTCTCAGTCATTTGTATTTGCTGGCATTTGAATTTTGTTTTCTTAATCACTTCTTGTAGAAAGCTTTCAGTTGTGTTTCCCCAACTTGTAGAAGCCAAGGCATTGTCTCTTGCCCCAAATTCACAGCTGTGAAGATGTGCTCCATGTTCATGACAAGATGAACAAAGGCTCCCGGTCCAATTTACTCCTCTTGAAAGCTTTCTCTTCATTTTAGCTTTTTGTGGCACCTCTTTTCTTTCTTATAAGCTGAGCTATGCATTTAAATGTGTTATATATTCCTTAGTACTTATTTCTAAACATTTTCAATACATAAAGTCAGCCTTGTTTTTCAGATAGAGAGCTTACACCACTTTGATAATCGGAAAAAAAACATAAATTGTAGTTTAAAAAGAAAGAACTTTAATCTGCCCCATTTATGTTCAAAACAAAGTCCAAACTCGTAAACCCTTCTCAGCTATTTCCACTCGTCTTCCTCTCCTCCCAAAACTACTTTAAAAACATGGAGGAGTTTCGTTTCTTGTTTGCATTTATATACAGAATTCCTTCTTCTCTCCACCTACCTGTTGAACCCCATTAAAGCCCTCCACAAATGATATATATATTTTTTAAAGCCTGATTTGAAAGAGCGATCTGCTAGTATTAGGACTGGCATCACAAATTATCAGACTTGGTGGTTTAAAACAACAGTAATTTACTCTCAACAGTTGGGTAGGCTGGACATCAAGGTGCCAGCCAAGCTGGTTTCTTCTAGAGGCTCTGAGGGAGAACTGGGCCATGCCTGTCCCCCCACTTCCTGTGCTGTTGGCAATCCCTGGCATTCCCTGGTTGTGGCTGCTTCTTTCAATCTCTGCCTTCATTTTCACATGGCCTGCTTCTCTCTGTTTCCTCTGTATCTCCATAGCCAAATCTTACCCTCTTTTCTCTAATAAAAACACCAGTCATTTGGATGTAGAGCCAACCCTGATCAACTATGACCTCATCTGACATGACCACATCTGCAAACGTTTACCCTATTTCAAAGTAAAGTAACAAGAGTTGGAACTTGAACATATCTTTCTGGGGGACACAATTCAACCCATCACAAGCTCTTTTTATTAGATCAACCTAGTTTTATACTACTAGAGCATTTTGTATTAATACCTCTTCCTAATCTGTTTGTAGTGAATCTTTTACAAATACATGGATATATAAGGGACAAGATTGGTTAAAAAAAACCAAACAAAACAAAAACAGCCTTGAGGCCTATTGCACTATTGAATGTTAAACATTTAAAATAATTCTAGAAAGCTTAAGTAAGAAAATCTTACATATTTTTGTTAGTTTACTGAGTGATTTGCCACTTTAAGAAATATACTCAAATTTTAAATCCTTATTCAACATTTCAAATTAAAGTGTTTTTTTTTCCACATAAAAATATTCAAACCGTTTTTCTGCTTCAAAGATTTCAAAAAGTCTGGCACCCAATTATAGATGGTTTGATTTCTTAAGAAAAGAACAGTTCTGTATAACAGAGTGGCATATGGTACAATTTTAGAGTGACACATCAAAGGTAATATTCTTTATGTAAATACTGAAAATAAAGCAAGAGTACATTTTCTTAATGTACAGGAATAAGGCATGACAATGACACCACCCTATCTGACGATTTTCCAGCTGACACTCTCTGTTCATGGTTTATAAAACTTGAAAAGTATTTGGTAAATTCTTGCACAGATAGTAGCTAGTTCCTGAGATACTTCCCGGAGCTTGATTGACTTTTGGGGGAAGCCTTGGTTGGCTCATAGAAGGAGCACACGAGTTAGCGAGTGCTTCATTGTGTAAAGTGAAAGTCCCACAGAAGCAGTGGGCAGGAAGGGCAGCGTGTTAGACATGAGGATGGAGTGCGGCAGATAAGCTGTAGCTCCTTCCACTGTTCACAAAGTTCAAAGGCAGGGATCTAAAGGAGGACTGGGTGAAACTTAAACAGCAAACCATTGGAATTGGGGCCTAAAGAGAGTCCAGGTTTTGTACTGGATTTTATTCTCCACCATTAATTTCCAGAGTCTATCAGTCTTTAGTGAGTGATTAAATCACGATAATTCAGTATTACATATGTTACATTTAGTGGTATACCCTTAAATTATTTGTTCATTAGCTTATTCATTTTTCTGTCACAGTGAATCAATTCCTCTTTGTTTCCAAGGCCCCAAATCAGAGAACCTCTTTCAGGTTTGGTGCACTGGCCACATTCATCCTAAGTGGTCAACTCACCTCAGCCATGAATTTGGTGCCCAGGTAGGGACTGGTCTCAACCAAATCTACAGACCATTTCACTCACTTGCATTACACATTAGCATCTGGACAGTACAAGGGAATGAAGTCATAAAATGCTGCTCCAATCACTTCCATCTCTGATTTGTTTATCATGCCAACTTTATAAAACCATGCCCAAATTTTATCAAATTAATTTAGTCTTTTTATGACAGTGTGCAACTTAAGGTTTGGTATTTTTATTCAACATGAGTCTACGAAGAACATTAAAAATTTAGTTTCATTACACGGGCAGTGCTACACAGCATTTCACTTTCTCTAAAGAAATAACTTCAAAATCCCAACACATTTCAGATCGCACAAGGCCACTAGATGCTGTCTTTTTAAATGATTTCTTCCAAATCTCTTAGCAGGAGAGCTAAGAACCAGATGGTTATAAACCAGCCATTCAATTCCACAGTGACTGAGTCAGCTAGAAATAGAAGTTGTTCCAACTTCATTCAAGTTGTCTTTTGTATTGAACAATCAGTAAACAGAAATGTCTCCCATTATCCCCAAAGTAAACGGACTGCTCATAAAAAGTGCTGGGTTGACATCACTTGAAACTGAAGTATTATGTTTATCCACAGACCATGTAACTCCAAGCAGCAGAAGTGAATATTTCTTTAATGTCACACCCAAATTTGACTTCTTAAATGCAATATATTTGATTTTGTCCTTTGTATGGATATACACCAGCTGTTACTTTGGGTTCTATAAACCAAACTTCAACAATTTAAAGTCATATTTGACTACACAACTGAACAATTATCAAAATCTACTAGTTGTTTTACTTGCTTGCTTCTATTAAATTAGCTTTATTACCACAAACATGAGAAGTTGTACAATCGGGGATGAGTGAGTACCTGAAATAGTAGAACCTTTAGGGGCGCCTGGGTGGCTCAGTCAGTTAAGCGTCTGCCTTTGGCTTCGGTTGTGATCCCAGGATCCTGGGATCGAGCCCCGTGTTGAAGACCCTGCCTCTCCCTTTCCCTCTGCCCCCTCCCCTGCTTGTGTGCTCTTCCTCTCTCTCTCTCAAATTAAATAAATAAATAAATAAATAAATCTTAAAAAAAAATAGAACCTTTATATGAGGGACCTTTCCTTCATTCATAAGCATAAGTTGAACCCTTCCAAAATTAAATAATCTATGTGATTCACAGGATTTTCTAATTGGGAAATAGAAATGCTTTAAAAAAATCAAATAAAAAACACTTTTGGTGAAATCATACATGCACGTTTTCTTCATTATAGCATTCATGAATAATGATTGGCCTTTATAGTGGGTCCTATTTGCCTAACTCCAAGAACAGTCTCTTTGTGTAGTGTCTAAATCTTTAACACAGAGGCCTAAGTTCATTTACGTTTATAGGTTCTGTGCCAGAGGTGAGAGCCAACACAGCTTTGTAATTGCCTATGTAGTAAAAGTGTTAATCAAAATAAAGACTTCAATGCATTCCTATTACCTTTCATTTTGAATTAAAGAATGATTTTTGACTGTATCCCTTTTGAACTTATTTGTGGTAGGAAAGATCATTTGAAGCATGAGAAGCAGAAAAACATAGGAAATCCTCTGGGGCAAAAATGGTTTCTTAAAACAATCAGCAATAATAACGTAAAACACAAATATATTTTATTAACTAATACAAAAGGTTATGGGGGAAATATGTTATTTTATTTTATTTTATTTTTTTAAAGATTTTATTTATTTATTTGACAGAGAGAGACACAGCGAGAGAGGGAACACAAGCAGGGGGAGTGGGAGAGGGAGAAGCAGGCCTCCTGCAGAGCAGGGAGCCTGATGCGGGGCTCGATCCCAGGACCCTGTCATTTTAGAGAGTAATGATCTCTTAGAAATAAGGATATGGAATTTGGGAAATACAATGTGGACAAATTGATACCCAGGTATTTTGGGTACAAAGTAATACACAAATATTTTTAAAATTTAATTATAAATATATGGATATACTGGGACTTGGGATTTACTCAAATATTTTTCATTTTTAATATGTGAGAATTGATATTCAATTCATGAATATTCCATTACATATTTTGGATGGAAGAAACTATAAAAATAACTTCATTATATTACAGAATAAATTCAATGCTTCAAATAATTATTTCGGAAATTAACCAGGTTGTTCAGACTTTAAATACAACTTGCCTTAAATTATTTGGAGACAAGTTTTCAGGTTTCATATGCAAGCATACCACATTCTAGTGTGCTTCACTTCATTGTGCTGAGCCGATGTCGAGTTTTTTTTTACAAATTGAAGGTTCCTTGGCAACCTTGCATCAAACAAGTCTATCGACACCGTCTTCCCAACAGCATTTGCTCACTTTGTGTCTCTGGGTCACATTTTGGTAATTCTGGCAGTATGTCAAACTTTTTTGTTATTATTATACTTGTTATATTGATCTCTGATCAGTGATCTTTGATGGTATTATTGTAATTGTTTTGGGACGGCACATACTGCACCCATACAAGATGGCGAACTCAGCTGATAAATGGTGTGTGTGTTCTGACCACTCCATTGGCTGGCTGTTCCCCTTCCTCCTTCTCCTCTGGCCTCCCTCTTCCCTAAGACACAAAAATACTGAAATTCGGCCTATTAATTAATGGCATCTCAGTGTTCGAGTGAAAGCAAGAGTCACATATCTCTCATTTTAAATCAAAAGGCAGAAATGGTTAAACTTAGTGAGGAAGGCATGTCAAAAGCTGAGATAGGCAGAAGCGAAGCCTCTTGCGCCAGTTAGCAATGTTGTGACTGCAAAGGAGAAGTTCTGGAAAGAAATTAAAAGTGCCACTCCAGTGAAGACATGAGTAATAAGAAAGCAAAACAGCTTTCTTGCTGATACAGAGAAAGTTGTAGTGGTCTGGAGAAAAGATCAAACCTGTCGACATTCCCTTAACCCAAAGCCTAATCCAGAGCAAGGCCCAAACTCTCTTTAGTGTGTGAAGGCTGAGAGATGAGGAAGCTGCAGAAGAAAAGTTTGAAGCTAGCAGAGGATGGTACATAAGGTTTAAAGGAAAGAAGCCCTCTTCATCACGTAAAAGTGCAAGGTGAAGCAGAAAGAGCTGATGTAGAAGCTGTAGCAAGTTATTTAGAAGATCTACCTAAGCGGGCACCTGGGTGGCTCAGTTGGTTAAGTGACTGCCTTCGGCTCAGGTCATGATCCTGGAGTCCCTGGATCGAGTCCCGCATCGGGCTCCCTGCTTGGCGGGGAGTCTGCTTCTCCCTCTGACCCTCCCCCCTCTCATGTGCTTGCTCTCTCTCATTCTCTCTCTCTCAAATAAATAAATAAAATCTTAAAAAAAAAAAAAAAAGATCTACCTAAGCTATTTCATGAAGGTAGCTACACTAAACAACAGATTTTCTGTATAGATAGAAAGAGCCTTATACTGGAAGAAGATGCCATCTAGGACTTTCATAGCTAGAGAGGAGAAGTCAATGCTTGGCTTTAAAAATTCAAGGGACAGGCTGACTTGTTAGGTGGTAATGCAGCTGGTGACTTTAAGTTGAAGCCAGTGCTCATTTGTCATTCTGAAAATCCTAGGGCCTTTAACAATTATGCTAAATCTATTCTGCCTATGCTCTGTAAATGGAATATCAAAGCCTTGATGATGGCACATCTGTGTACAACATGGTTTACTGAATATTTTAAGCCCATTGTTGAGACCTACTGCTCAGAAAATAGGATTTCTTTCAAAATATTACTGCTACTGACAATGCATCTGGTCACTCAAGAGCTGTGACAGAGATGTACAATGAGATCAATGTTGTTTTCATGTCTGCTAACACAGCATCCATTCTGTAGCTCATGCATGAAGGAGATATTTTGACTACAGCTGCCACAGATAGTGGTTCCTTTGGTGGATCTGGGCAAAGTCAATTGAAAACTTTCTGGAAAGAATCCACCATTCTAGATGTCAGTAAGTACATTCATTAATTCATGGGAAGGAGTCAAAGTATCAACAACAACAGGAGTCTGGGAGAAGCTGTTTCCAACCCTCATGGATGACCTGCAGATGTGGTAGAAATAGCAAGAGAACTAGAATCAGAAGTGGAGCCTGAAGGTTGACTGGATTGCTACAATCTCATACTAAAAGTTTAATGGGTGAAGAGTGATTTCTTATGGGTGAGCAAGGAAAGTGGTTTATTGATATAGAATCTACTGCTGAAGATGCTGTGAAGATTATTGAAATGACAACAAAGGATTTAGAATACTCCCCATAAATTTAGTGATAAAGCAGAGCCAGGTTTGGAGAGGATTGAGTCCAATTTTGAAAGAAGTTCTACTGTGGGTAAAATGCTATCAAACAGCATTGCATGCTGCAGAGAAATTGTTGTGGAAGGAAGAGTCAATCGATGTGCAAACTTCATCATCTTATTTCAAGAAACAGCCACAGGCACCCACCACCCTGATCAGTCAAAACTGAGGCTAGATGCTCCATCAGCAGAAAGATTATGACTCGCTGAAAGTTCAGATGGTGGTTAGCATTTTTTAGCAATAAAATATTTTTAAATTAAGGTATGTACATTTTTTAGTCATAATGCTATTGCACACTTAATAGACTACAGGGTAGTATAAACATAACTTTTATTTACACTGGGAACCTACAAAATTCATTTGACTCACTTTATTACAACATTCACTTTATTGTGGTGGTCTGGAACCAAACCTGCAATATTTCTAAAGTATTGCTAAACATAGTTGAGCCTCTTTTTCCTTTTCTCTCTTTTCCTTAATGAAGGTAAGCAGAATCTATTAGCCAGATTTTAGGTTTCCAACATCTAAGCCATCTGCTCCTTCATTTTCTAGGCATTGACTTGAGATTGGAACATACTCAAAAAGAGGATCAACGGGTCTCTTTTCAATTAATAGGCAAACTCCAGAAATTCTTATTTGTGTTCTACAATATTCTACTCATAGAGTTATTGCAGTAGACCTGGTGGGCCGTGGAAATTTACACACACACACATACACACACACACACAGCACAATGATCATTTACTCCCCCTGCACACCATCAAAAACACACAACAATCTTATTTGGCAATTGAAACAATTTTCCCAATGGGGCTGCCAAATTAGCCTCTCAAACTCATTTTGAAAAAAATCATCTCTTAGGAAAAGCTGAATGATAAATATATCATTATAACAAAACTTAAATACAAATTTTTACACATTCATTACTTCATTAATTCAACAAATTTTGATTAGCACTGTGTTGCTGGGTATTCTGAGGTGAGAAAGAAAATATGGTCATGTCTTCATTGAGCTTAAATCTGACAGAGATTGTGAACGGGGTGTGTGAAGTCCGAGGTCAGGGTGCTGTGGATGTGGAGAGCAGAGGCACTACGTAAGACAAGGGGGGCAAGAAGCATCACATACTGGGGCCAAAATGGAAGCCAATGGGGAGGTGGTTGGGAGATGTGTGTGTGCAGGGGGCCCAGCAGGCTTGGGAGGAGCTCATGCAAGGAGTCCATCTTAGAAGGGGCAGCATACACGTATGCACCCTTGCCCATGTTTCTTTGTGCTCATAAAACGTACACAAGCTATACAGGCACACATCTAGGATGATTTTCGTTGTTTGTCCTTACTGCTGTCAGTTTCTTTTTACCATATTAGAATATACCACACACTTTTTTTCCCCTGCAAGTCCCTCCCTACCCTGTTTTTAACTTAAAAAAATATATATATATATATCACAGATGACCTTAGAGACAGCCTAGGTATATTTTTTACTGCAAGGTTTTTTTTGAGATAATTGTAGATTCACATGTAGTAATAAAAAATATTACAGAGAGATTCTGTGTAAACTTTGCCCACTTTCCCCCAATGGTACTATTTTGCAAAATTATAGTATAATATCACAACCAAGATAATGACATTGAGAGGGTACTGATCTTATTCTGATTTCCCCAGTTGTACTTGTACTTGTACGTGTAAGTTCTATACAACTTGCCACCCACGTAGGTTTGTTTATGTACCATTACAATCGGGATAACTGCTCAGTGCCAATACAAGCTCATGTAACTTTCATGACCATACGTCCCCCTGAGTCCCCATACCCCCAATCCCATTCCTAACCTCTGACAACTACTCTGTCCTCCATCTGTAAAATTTGTCATTTCACAGATGTTACGTAAATGGAATCCCAAATACATATTTTGGGATTGGCTTTTTTTCCCCTTGGCATAATTCAGTCAAGATTTATCCAGGTTGGGCGCCTGGGTGGCTCAGTTGGTTGAGCGACTGCCTTCGGCTCAGGTCATGATCCTGGAGTCCCTGGATCGAGTCCCGCATCGGGCTCCCTGCTCGGCGAGGAGCCTGCTTCTCCCTCTAACCCTCCCCCCTCTCATGTACTCTCTCTCTCTCATTCTTGCTCTCTCAAATAAATAAATAAATCTTTAAAAAAAAAAAAAGATTTATCCAGGTTGCTACTTTTATCAGTAGTTTGTTCCTTTTTATTGTTGAGGATTTCATGGTGTGAGTGTACCACAGTTTATAAAAGACATCTGGGTTCTTTCCAGTTAGGGGCTATTATGAGCAAAGCTATTATGAGTACTTTTTGTATGTGTGTACGTGTATGTGTGAACACAAGTTTCCTTTTTTTTTCCTGAGATAAATGTCCAAGACTGCAATTGCTGGATTGTGTAATGATGACATATTTAATTTTATAAGAAGCTGCTAACCACTTTCCAGAGTGTGTACCATTTTACGTTTCAGCCAGCAATGTATAAGTGATCTAGTTTCTCTTCAACCTCACAAGCATTTGGTGGTGGTACTTTTTAAAAAATTTTAGCTGTTCTGGGGGTGCCTGGGTGGCTCAGTTGTTAAGCGTCTGCCTTCAGCTCAGGTCATGATCCCAGGATCCTGGGATCGAGCCCCACATCGGGCTCTCTGCTCCGTGGGAAGCCTGCTTCTCCCTCTCCCACTCCCCCTGCTTGTGTTCCCTCTCTTGCTATGTCTCTCTGTGTCAAATAAATAAAACCTTTTTAAAAAAAAATTTAGCTGTTCTGATAAGTGCACAGTGATATCTTATTGTGGTTTTTAATTTGCATTTCCCTGATGACTGACTGACTTAAAAAAATTGGATACATTCATTCACACGTTCACATATCATAATTTCATATAGGTGGGATAGTTTATATGCTGGGTTTTTTCTTCTGTTCATTTTCTTTTCTTCTCCTTTTTTGTTATTGCATTTTTTTCCCAGCTTCCTTTTCCACCCACCTCCTTATTATCCCCTCTTACCCCAGGTAACTCTTGGTAAAACACATGCTATCTCTCGCGTTGTTTCTTTTACAAATGTGATTATTCAGCATACACTTCTCTGCTGGTTTGTTTTGCTTGAAGTACTAAAATTCATAGAAATGTCTTCCAGTTAATTGGCTTAATTAGAATTCTTTCTAGAGATTGCATAATATTTCACGATAAGGATGTACCATAATTTGTTCAAGTATTTTCTTGATAGCCATTCATTTGTTTCCAATTTTGTTGTCATTACACATAATTTGCTTAAACCTATGACCTCATGTGCTGGTACGTATGTTTCTACGGGATATGTTCCCAAAGACGCTCAGTGAGTCAAGGAGGTGCATACTTATGTAATAGCAGTTGCCAGTTTTCTTGAAAAAAAAATTGAGGCAATTCGCATACTCACTAGCCATCATGAGAATACACTTTGATCTGCATTCGCATTTAAATGTGAGAGCTCCTTCTAATTTTGGCTTTAACTGTATCGCTGTTTTGATTTTCACATCTGTGACTGCTTTACAGTTGGAGTCTTTTTTCCAAATGATTTTGCCATTTTATCAGCAGACATGGACTATTGATCTTAACACAGATCTAAAAATATAATTTGCTAGAAGTACTCAAATTCCCTGTTTATGTGTTTCAAGTCCTTTCTTTTTTTCTATTGTCATATGCCATGAAGTTAAGAAAATTTAATAAAATCGTGCCATTGTTTCTTAAGTACTTTTACTACTAGCTTCAAGCAGACTGCTATATCTACATACAGAAAAGTGATTTAAAACACCAATAATTCGAATAAATCATAATTCAAATGAGTTGAAAACTCTTTGCCAGGAATTCAAATAAACCTGTTCTTTTATTTTTACATTTGGATCTAGTTTCAGCCTCACTGTCTGGAAATTCTTCTCTTGAAAATTAAGGCCATTTTGTTTTAGGGAAGGAGTCTTTGTTTCTCCAAAATCTTACATGACCCATGAAACCACCACACCACACACACAAAAAATAAAAATAATCTTATAATGTTAAAAAGCTTCCAATGTTAGACTTGTGGGGTACAACTCTGTGTCTGAATTTCAGAAACATAATTCAGTATCATTCTTATCTGAAGTAACAGACTTGAGTATTGCATTTGTACCCACAACATGGCTCAATATAATTTTAAAATTGTAAAGCAGTAGTGAAAATTGAAGCATACAAACAATAGTGAAAATTATCTTTTATCTTTTTTGGAAAACCAATTTTCTGGTTGTTAGTTTTAATATGAGACATTATCTAAGAGCTCAGAGCAAAGTGAAGTGGTGAGACAGTTTTAAGACAGTGAACAAGAAGGCACAAATACTTTTGGATGTTAATAAATGATACCAGCAAGGTTGGGACAGGTTCTCTTATAAAATGGAATTGATATCACCAGTTAACAGACTTCTATGCAATGCCAAAAGTCAATTTTAAATGATGAAGTGAAGGCAGATGATGAGCGAAGGGAAGTATGGCAAAAGGGATTAAAGGCATCCGAGGAAAAACACGTTGATAAACTGCAATTCAGTTTAGCAAAACTAAGAAAAGTGTAGGTGGGGAGGTGTGAACAATTTTATTTAGGCAAGGTGATATTATCAACTTTAGAATAATAGAACCTGGTATTAATTACACCTATAAACTTTAACTATAAATCCAGAAGCTTTACTTCCTTAAAAAAAGTACTCAGTAAGGCTTCTACTAAGGACTTCACCATAATTTTAAATTCACATCTTTCGAAGCCTTGGTGCTTTTTGCTTCCATCCATTATAAAATGAATGCACCATTTCATTGAGCAAAATCTTTAAAAAGCTATAATAAGCCAACTAATACATTGCATAGCACAGGGATTTCAAAATGAAAAATACTACAGGTTCAAACTATAAACTGCCGTGTGTCTCAATGATGTCAGAGTGCTTTATGAGTTGGGATGCTAAAATTCAATCTGAAATGTATTTAGTTGTAGTACTGAGAATCCATGAAAGCAACCAATTGCTCAAAGTTCAGTTTTGAAATGTCTGGGGGCTTCAGCTGTGCTTTGCCCCACACTTTTCCATGACAGCGTTATGATTTTCCCACCAAACGCTTACAGCTGCACCCGGCAGGAACCAGAATACAAGTCACAAGCTTGCCCTAACAACATCTCCCAGGCACTGTTTACTTAATTCTTCAAGCTTGAATAGAAACCTCAAGAGTCCTCAGACCACCCGGGAGCAAAATCCAGACACAGATAATAAACAAGCACCCAAAACATCTGTAGAAATCAATACATTGAGCTTCTCCCTAAAGTTTGCCACAGCACAGTCTTATCACAATAAGCCTTCCTATTCAGTGGTATAACTTAATCCATCTGGGCCATTGTCTCTGAAGCAGTTCAATTTCCACAAGTTGTAGACAGGGCTATAATTGCTTACCTGACTCACAGGCAAACGTCTTTGACGTTTCATCATGAAAGATAATTGCCACTGCATGCTTCTTTGTCTCTCGAGGCAGTCTGGTTATATTTTTGATGTTGTGCAGTTCCGTTACCTTGAAAGAAAAATATTTTTCACTTAGTGTACAGGAGACGCTGTATACGGGAGTGGTGAAACAAAATGATCAGTTACTACTCTCTTAAGCCACTTTCCACTGCATATTTATACCCTTTTCCAATTAACTGTAGCCAAAAACGATGGAGAACGGAACAAGCATGTCTTCTCCTCTGCCCTCAATGTTGGTCCTTGTTTGCTGAATTTTGAAATATTCTAAAAATTATGTAGAATAACTCCATGAAAGCAAGGACTCTGTGTTTTTATGAAAATTGTATCTTCTGCCAACAAGAGCAGGTGTGGCACACACAAGATTCTCAATACATTTTTGTTAAATACTCCTTGGATTCAATCTCTCTCTTTTCTCCTAACTCCCATCCATTGTGCAAGTTCCTGGTGGGACAAGAGTCACAACGCAACCGACACCGGTCAACTGGCAGAAAAAGTGACCTCAAAATCAGAGGTCATAAATATAAGCAATGGACCTGCTTCCCAGAAAAATGCACATGGTGTTCATAAGCCCGTGTACCCACTACTACCTCACCCCGTTCTCCCACCAAGGCCCATCCATGATTCATGCACCCAGGTTAGCAATACTTTATTCTTTTGGCAATTAATAAATATTTAATAAACTTACTTATTCTAGCTCCAAACTGTCTGTGGGCACAAGTTCTTCTGCTACAACTCGTGCCCCTTTACTTTTTCTCCACAGTCCAGAGAAATGGACAATGTGTACTCTCTCAACTACTCTGCAAACCTACTGCAATAATAACATTACACGAGTGACATTTTTTTTAATCTACTTGTCAACATGCTGAATGCTATTTCTTCTAACACAAAAGATTTGACAGGTTCATTTTCATTTTCACTTAGTTCAAATATTTAAAAATCTCTCTTGAGGTTTCTTCTTGGACCCATGTACTGATTAAAAGTGTGTTGTTTAATCTCCACACATTTGGGGATTTTCCAGCTATCATACCATTATTGATTTCCAGTTTAATTCCATTGTGGTCTGATTGCAGATAGTGTATGATTTCTATTATTTTATATTTGTGTAGATATGTTTAGTGGCCCAGAATGTGGTGCATCTTGGTGAATGTTCCATGCGAGCTGGAAGAACGTGTTCTGTTGTTTGTTGACTTTGTCTATAGATGTCCATTATATACAGTGCTGTGAGTTCAACAATGTCCTTACTGATTTTCTGCCTGCTGGACCTGTCCATTTGTGAGGGAGGAGTATAGAAGACTCCAACTCTGACAGTGGATGCAACTATTTCTCTTCGTAGTTCTATCAGTTTTTGACTCACGTTGTTTGATGCTCTGTTAGGTGCACACACGCTAAAAATTGTTATGCCTTCTTGTAGGATTGACCAATTTATCAACATGTAATGACTTTCTTTATCCCTGATAACCTTCCTTGCTTCAAAGTCATCTGAAATTAAAATAGCCACCCCCTTTTTATTTTTTTATTTTATTATGTTATGTTAATCACCATACATTACATCATTAGTTTTTGATGTAGTGTTCTACCCCCTTTTAAATTAATGTTAGTGTTATATTTTTAATGAATTTTTATTTTTTATTTATTTTATTTTTTCTTTCTTTTCTTTTTTTTTAAGATTTTATTTATTTATTTGACAAAGAGAGACACAGCGAGAGCGGGAACACAAGCAGGGGGGAGTGGGAGAGGGGGAAGCAGGCTTCCTGCTGAGCAGGGAGCCCGATGTGGGGCTCGATCCCAGGACCCTGGGATCATGACCTGAGCCAAAGGTAGACGCTTAATGACTGAGCCATGCAGGCACCCCTTTATTTAATTAATTTATTTATTTGACAGAGAGAGACACAGTGAGAGAGGGAACACAAGCAGGGGGAGTGGGAGAAAGAGAAGCAGGCTTCCCGCAGAGCCCGATGAGGAGCTCAGTCCCAGGACCCCAGATCATGACCTGGGCCGAAGGCAGACGCTTAAAGACTGAGCCACACAGGCGCCCCTTTAATGAATTTTTACATTTTATTTTTTGATTAATGTTAGCATAGTATATTTTTCAATATCTCTTTACTGTTAATCTTTGTATTTATATTTAAGGTGGGTTTCTTTTTGAAAACATGTAGTTGGATCTTATTTTTGGATCCACTCTGACAATCTCTGTCTTTTTAGACCATTGATGTTCAAAGTGATCACTGATATAGCTGTATTAATATCTACCGTATTTGTTACTGTTTTGTTTGTTGCCCTTGCTCTTTGTTCCTATTTTGCCTTCTACTCTTTTTCTGCATTTTATTATTTTAATTGTGCATTTTATATGGTTCTACTTTTTCTCCTTTCCTGTAATTTTTTTCTTCATAGCCAGACATGATGTGTTGGGTAAAAGGAATTGCTATAATGAGGTGCTTAGTGGCGCGGTGATGAGGTGTGGTGGGAGGGGAAGCATTCTCCAGCCCCAGGGTAAAGTCTGGGTTTTGGATTTCAAAAGTGTTTCTCAGTCCTCCCTACCTGAGGTGGGAGAGGATGGCTAGCATGGGCAGGAATTGGCATTTCCCCTGTCTTTGACAACAGTACTAGTTTTGACTTGCTTGATCCATGTTCAGTGCTTGTTACGTTAGGGCACATGCTCTAACTGCAAATGAAGGATTTTGTTGAAGGGAAAAGACTTAATTCCATTCATGACTTGCAAAGCCATCCTAGAAGCACCATCAGTCACCAACTAGTGTTCTAGGTGGAGAAAAATGTACAGATATATGTCATGTATTTTTTAAAATTTTAGTCTTCCATTTTTGAAGATGATACCTTTGATGTTGATGAGGACACGATAGTATCAAAATAGTTAAAAGTATCAATTCGTGACCAGAAGTTGTACCCATGTCATATAAAGAATGTCTGTAAAGTAAAACTATGTGGATACTTTTTAAAGAGCCTGCTGTTATCCATCACATTCCCTTCTAAAATCTGTGGTGACCTAGACTTTCAGCATCATAAAATAACAAACCCACTACTCGGGGTTGCTGTGTAAGCTGTCCACAGGAGCCCTTTTATTCCTTGTTACAATGAATTTACAGTTCTGTCACAATGATGAGAAGCTAATTTTAATATATCCCTTTTTTGACATTTGTTCTTCTCTTATGATTATCTCATTAAGATTAACATGCAAAATTACAACTGGTAAGATGAGTGATTTTAAGCAAAATAACCTACAAAACATTTGCTTCATATTTATGCATATATACAAATACTTGTACACATATATATACTATATATACTTTTTATATCTATTTACATACCTAAGAATCTGAAAATACTCATTTCCTCTTCCAGGAAAGAAAAATTAGACACCAATATCTTACAGTTTCTGAGGATTTATACCTTGGAGAGAAAGATGAGAATGCTTCTTTTGGAAAAATGATTCACATGTTGTATTTAAAGTACCTAAAGCATATTCTCAAATAAAGTTAAACTCTCGAATTTTTAAATGATTTGATAAGTGACTCACATAATATTTAAGCTGAATTTTATTCTAACATAGCACACTGAAGTTATATTTGAAAAAGAGTTATTATTCTCAAGTGTTATTAATTTTAGCTAAACAAAGGATCTTGCCAGAATTAAGTAGAGTCTAAAAGCAATGAAGATTATGTGTTGTCCAAGAATTCATGCAATTTATGGCAGGTGAGCATTACACTATCTAAGCTACATCATGTGTAACGTCTAGTTGTACAAAACGATATCATAAAAGCATTTATTATTCTGTTCAAGGGCCATTCCCAAATATTTTATTTAATAATATAAAAGAATATTAGAACAGATATTGTGGGTCCCATCTTTTCTGTCCTTTCATAGCAAAAATCAATAAAACATATTAATGGGTAGCTTAGCAAAATGCAGCAAGCACTGGGGATTTTCTAACTTCTGCACCATAGGCAATCTGTCAGATGATGTAGTTTGAACACCGTGTTTGCTCTTCTGTAAAATTTACATTTGGAAATGCAGGCAACCTTTTCAAACAGACATTGTTACACCGGTTTCCAGAATAGTGCAAGACTCTTTGTTGCTGATCAATAGTGTGATGCTATGCACTTCAGTCAGTGCTCTAAGACATTAAAGAGATGCCAGAAAAGCAAAATACTTATGAGGGGGATAAAATTCTGTTTCTCACGTTGTCTTGGTTAGGACATTCAAGTGTTACACTAAATTATAAAATGTAATAAAATCACACTAGAAGTTTTTTAAAGAAGTTTGTATATCTCCAGAACTGCTTTTGTTTAATTCAAAATACACTTTAAAAAGTATTGTGAATCACAACAATTTAGGTCAAGATCTAATATATCTGAATCTCCTACCCTCACTTTTCCCTCTCAGTATCGTGTGGATTTACCACCCAGGAAGGAATTTTGTATTTTCTTAGATGAAAACAACTTCTAAAATATTTTTAAATTTTCAAAATAAAAATGTTTTTATTAGTCTAAAACCTGTCAATGTGACATAAAAATAATCAACATTTATTAAAATTTTGAAATCCTAGAGCATTTCAATAATGTGTATCAATAAATTATTGCATCATTTAACAATGTATATTTTTAAATCCTGATTATTCACATATCTATAAAAGCACAAAATACAATCGAAGTTTAATAAAAGAGTTAATTACTTTAAATAAATATGAAATTAGCAAAATTTAATTGGAGGGAAATTACTTTCAAAGGATTCAGGCTGCTTAGGTCTAAGTCAATAAATGCCATGGTCAACAATTTAAAGGTCTTATTAAGTAATACAATTAAAACCCAAATACAAGCATACCTAAATGGTGACTTTGCTAACTAGTGCTATTTAATTTTCATTTCAAAGAGTAATCCCTAAGGAATTCCCGGTGATAAAGTCAGAGAGCTCAAAGATGAAACACATAACCTTTTTCTGTAGGACTTCATAATTTAGTTGAGGTGATCAGATCACAAATAACAGTGACGAACCCTATGAAAGAATTAAAAACAGAGCTAAAGAAGCATGGAGGAACCACATCTGTATTTCTACAACCAGTTTGTGGACATGGCACCTGGATTTTAAAGTTGTCTCTCTATATAGAGACACCTCCCAAACCTTACTTGCCTGTCCTACTCTACTCACGTGGGTTGTATCTATTAACGATCACCGTGAGAGAAATTAAAACATAAATTATTAAATGTTTATTTGCGTGTTTAAAAATACTCATAAACTCATTGCATGATAACACAAATAACATTTAAAATAAAAAATTCCTCAAATAGGTAAAGAATGGTAATGTTTTCACATTTTTGCAAAACTCTTAATGTCTGGCTTAACAGAAGACAGTGTGAAACTCATATCTTCTTCTGAATTCAGTCTGTTGCAATACATTGTTTTGATTAAGCATACATAGAAAACAAGTCCTCACCCAGACATGAGGTGGTAAAAGGGAAGAATAATTTAAGAGCATTTTAGCCAATTGTGGATATTCTTCTTTGATTCTATCTCCAAACCTGACAAATGCTTTCTTGAAGGTTATTGTCTTGCGTCACGTCATACACATTTACACTCTGTTGCATTAAAATCCACAGAACTCTTTTCAACTTTGGTCATTGGGAAAATATTGGTTTGCTGAGTTATGAAGATCTTACATTGCCATATTTCACTATTAACATAAAAATATTTGTTAATATCAACCTTAATTGCCATAGAAAAATTGGTAAGTTCTGAGTTGTCAAGCTCAAAAATGCAGACACAAGGTTCCCCAATTATCACTTGAAACCTTAAATTTTAGCATTGTTAATATTGCCAGTTGTTTTCCCTAAAGACAGGTTGACTTGTTCATTTTTGAGAAAATGTCTGACGCCCAAATCTGAATGACCATAGTTTGTCAAGAACTATCGCTGGAACAGGTGTTCTCTGAAAAGAAATGAACTATTTTGCTTGTAACTTCAACAATCCCACCAGCGCTCCTACTGGGGATAACCACTGCACGTCAGTAGGTAACAGAAGTGTTTTTTAGGAGTTCTTGCCATTTTTTCCCAATAGAATACTAAAAAAATGTACTTAAGGATCTAGATTTCATAAAAGTAACCATTTTTACTGTCTCATCAAGGTCTTAAGTAAAATAAAAATAAAATTAGCATATGTATTTGTATATTTACTTATATGGGCGAGTCCATGGTGGTAAAGAATACAATGATTTTAGTCCCACTTATTTATTTTGGCTTTTGTTGCCTGAGGTTTTGGTGTCATTTTAAAACAAAACAATGCAAAACAGAACAAAAAATAAAACAAAACAAAAAAGTCATTTCCCAGAATAATGTCAAGTAGCTTCTCCCCTATGTTTTCTTCTAGGAATTTTATGGTTTCAGGCTTTACATTTACGGTTTTAATCCATTTTGAGTTGATTTTTGTGTATGGTGTAAGAGGAAGGTTCAGTTTCATCCCTTTGCATGTGTATATAAAAATATATATGTGTTTTTCTGGTCTCTCTATTCTGTTCTATTATTGGTCTATGTGTCTGTTTCTATGCGGTTACCATACTGTTTTAATTATGATAGCTTTTAATTACTATAGTTTCCAAAATAATTGGAAATGGAGAAGCACGATGTCTAAAGTTTTGTTTTTCTTTCTCAAGACTGCTTTGACTATTCAGAGTTTTTGTGGCTCCATAAAATTTTAGAATTGTTTCTTTTCTGTTTCTGTGAAAAATGTCACTGAAATTTTGATAGGGATTGTATTGAATCTGTGTATCACTTTGGGTAGTATGGGCATTTTAACAATATGAATTCTTCCAATACACGAACACAGGGTATTTCCATTTGTATCTTCCTCGATTTCTCTCATCAGTGATTTATGGTTTTCAGTGACAGATCTTTCATCTCCTGAGTTATACTTATTTCTAAGTGTTTTATTCTTTTTGCTGCTATTATGAATGGGATTGTTTTCTTGATTTCCTTTCTGGAGAGATCACTGTTGGTATAAAGAAATGCAACTGATTTTCATATGTTGATTTTGTACTCTGCAACTTTACTCCAATTTACCTATTAGTTCTAAGATTTTTTTTAACAGAGTCTTCAGGATTTTCTACATATAAGATCATGTCATCTGCAAACAGAACTAATTTTATTTCTTTCTTTTCTTTCTTTCTTTCGATTTTGATGCCTTTTATTTCTTTTCTTGTCTAATTGCTCTAAGAATAATAGAAGTGGTCAGAGTAGACATCCCAGCCTTGTACTAGATCTTAGAGTAAAAGTTTTCAGTTTTTCCCCACTGATTATGATGTTCGCTGTGAGCTTTTCATAAACATCTTTATTTTGTTAAAGAAATTTCCTTCTATACATATTTAGTTGAGAGGTTGTTTTAAAATCATGATTGGATGTTAAATCTGTCAGATGCTTTTCCTGCAGCTATTGAGATGACTGTATGTTTTTTATCTTTCATTCTGTTAACGTGGTGTATCACACTGACTGACTTACATAATGTTAAACCAACTTTGCATGCCTGGAATAAATCCTACCTGGACATGGTATGTAGTCTTTTTGATGTATTGTTGAATTTGGTTTGCTAGTATTTTATGGAGGATTTTTGCATCCATGTTCATCAGAGATATTAGCTTGTAGTTTTCTTTCCTTGTGGTGTCTTTGTCTAGCTTGGTATCACAGTAATGTTGGACTTATGAGGTGAGTTTGGAAGCATTTTTTACTTATGTTTTTATTTATTTATTTATTTATTTATTTATTTATTTATTTATCTATTTAATTTGGTATAGTTGACACACAATATTACATTAGTTTTAGGTATCCAAGATGGTGATTCGACAACTCTATATGCTATGCTATGCTCACCAGAAGTGTAGCTACCATTTATCACCATGCACCCCTATTAAAATACCATGGACTATATTCCTTATGCTGTACCTTTATTTCTGGGATTTATTAATTCTGTAACAGGAAGTATGAATCTCCCACTCCCTTTCACCCATTTTGCCCATCCCCTCACCCCTGTCCCTTATGGCAACCATCAAATTATTCTCTGTATTTATAGGTCTGATTCTACTTTTTGTTTATTCATTTGTTTTTTGTTGTTGTTTTTTTTTTTTAGATTCCACATGTAAGTGAAATCATATGGTACTCATAAAAAAGCTTCTGCACAGCAAAGGAAATAATCAACAAATGAAAAGGCAATCTACAGATGAAGAAAATATTTGCAAGCCAATTAAGAGATTAATATCCAAAATGTACAAGGGTGTAACTCAATAGCAAAAGCAAATGCCCAGATAACCCAATTAAAACATGAGTAAAGGATCAAGGTGAAAAAGCATATATACTGAAATTACTTTGAGTTTTAAAGTAACTTTTACCAATTTACTGTCATGACAATTGAGATTAGATACCTGTGTATTTAAGTGCTCAATTTCTTTCTACAAATCTAACTATATTTTGAAAAATGAAAGAAAGTTAACATTCAGACTTTTTAAAAATAGATTCAAATGAATTAGACAATAAATTGCACTCTCCTTTCTTATTAATTTACTAATAATTCTATTAATCCTGGTATTTTACTAATCTTCTATGGCTGTTTTAATTAAGTCAAAGGTTTTATTTTTGAGAATAAAATGGCACATTTTAGGAATTGGTTTAATAAAATGTTTATTTTATTAACTTTATTATTTATTTAACTTTATTCACTATCACTTTATTAGAATAGAGAATATTTATTTTTCTAGTAAGAAAAGAAGATGAGTATTTTACTAAATTTTAAAATTATTACAATTAATAAATCTTAATCTCTCCATGCTTAAGTCCTAAGCTTTCATAAAAAGAATTTAAATGTTGTTGGGGCACCTGGGTGGCTCAGTCCTTAAGCGTCTGCCTTCAGCTCAGGTCATGATCCCAGGGTCCTGGGATTGAGCCCCACATCGGCTCCCTGCTCAGCGGGAAGCCTGCTTCTCCCTCTCCCGCTCCCCCTGCTTGTGTTCCCTCTCTCACTGTATCTCTCTCTGTCAAATAAATAAATTAAAAAAAAGAAAAGAATTTAAATGTTGGTATTACCCTATACATTGTATCTAATACATTGTATCATTTGCAAAGAAATTTTATAATTGATTCTAGTAGAATTTACATCAATTTTCCAGTAGCTGCTTCTTTATATTAGTCTCCTGTCACTGAAAATTATGAATGTATAACATTAAAAAAATATAATTCATTCTTTAAGCTCCACGTGTCTCTGTGCTCTGATATTATGTGCTGCGATATAGTCCTCCAACATTTACTATTTGACTACTGCAGCATATTTGTTATCAATACTTACAAGCTTTGTTTTTTATGCCTTTGAAAAATTTGTCTCTCAAATATTAAACCACATTATGAAATGCATCATCTAGAAAAGAGTGATTATAGATAGAATTATAGTAGAACCGGAATTAACTATAATGGTCACCATTGGTTGTGTACACAGCATCCCATTCCAGCTCCTTCATTCTTACCAGAACCTGATTTTGTTCAGCTATCTGCCCTTGCATCATGCAGCTCAAGTGCGCTGGTGGGAATCTCTCACCCCATGTACCATGGTAGAACTTGCTATTCTTCGGCTTATGGTCTCCTTGCTCATGATCAGCTTAGGAAAGAGGATATGACCGAAATATGACTAATGAGATGTGCAAGAAGTTTTCTGGTGGTTTCTTTTTTTTTTTTTAAAGATTTTATTTATTTATTTGACAGAGAGAGAGAGAGAGACAGTGAGAGAGGGAACACAAGCAGGGGGAGTGGGAGAGGGAGAAGCAGGTTCCCCGCTGAGCAGAGACACTGGGATAATTACCTGAGCAGAAGGCTTAATGACTGAGCCACTCAGGCGCCCCTTTCTGGTGGTTTCTGATGAATGTTTTCTGAAATGGAGGTAGCATCAGGCTAAAACCATCCCCCTCCTCCTGTGGATGTTGTCTGGGTGTCATAATTCAGGAAAGCTACACCTATTATTCTACTAGTTAAAGATGAGGGCAATCCGCAGGTAGCAGAGTAGAGATGGGGGAAAACACGTCTTTAATTTTCATTCTTGAACAAGAGTTACTGAATCAACCAACCCTAAAGCCAGTTTCTTTTTCTAGACATGCTGTCGTATGTGATAATACTCTTCTGTAAGTCGTTTGATCTGGGTTTTCTGTTATTTGCAGCCAAAAACATTCTAACTAAGAAAGTAAACCTATTGCTGAGCTTTCTTCATTTAACAATGGAAAAATGGAAAATGGCCATCCCTATCTGGGTGGCCATCACACGGTTAGTTAAAGTGATGACCAGAATCAGGGACACGCCTCCTATTTCTCTGACTAGTGCTCTTTTCACCAATTTATGCAATTTATTAATGGCAAATAACTGCTAACCAAGAAGTTACTACAGGAAGGTGACTACAACTACAAAAGACTCAAATTGTAAGGATGACAAAAGGAGTAACAGGAAACTCACTACCTTATTACCCCTAAATTATTTTCAGGTGGCCTATTTTAAAAGATAAAGATAATCTGTTTTCAGGTCTAAGAAATGCAGAAAATTAATACATAAGAAAATATGCACTAAAACAGGAAATCTATGTACTTCTTTCTGTCCTTTCTCCCTCCATCCCTCTTCCTCTCCTCCTCCTACTCTCCCTCCCCTTTCAACCTCTCCCCTCTCTCCCCAGTATAAATTTAGCATGTCTAATAATATGTTTAACTGACTCTAAGAACAGAAGGGCATGAAACAGCTCAGTCAGCTATAATACCATTCTTATTTTGAGAGCTACACTTTTACTACACAGACGTAACAGCAACTAGCCAGCTATGACAACGTTTCTTAGCAGATATACAAAATTAAATCTCTTCGTTATCATATGGGGTTGAATAGTGGTCCCCAAAAGATATCTCGAAGTCCTAAATAACCCCCAGAACCTTCAAATGTGCCTTATTTGGGATAAGGTTCTTTGCAGATGTAATTGAATTAGGATTTTGGAGGAGATCATCCTGGACTCAACGCGGGCCCTAAATCCAATTACATGTGTTCTTACAGGAGAAGAGCAGAGGGAGCTTTGAGGCAAGGGAACAGTGGACATGTGAAGCTGGAGGCCGAGATTGAAATGATGCTGCCACAGCCCAGGAGCTCCCGGAGCCCCCAGAGGCTAAAAAAGGCAAGCAAGGCTGCCTCTGTCATGGTTCTGTAGGCGTGGAGCCCCGTTGACACGTGGATTTCTGACTTCCAGCGTCCAACCATGAGAGAATAACTTTCTGTCATTTTAAGTACCAAGTTTGTGGCAGTTTGTTAGGCCAGCCCTAGGAAACTAATAAAATATACAGAATTATTTGAAGATAAATAGCTCCATTTGTTATAAAGTTAGTAGCCTTAATTGAAGATAAAAATGACAAAAATCACAAAAATTTGTATATAGCCCAATTTCCCTAATAAGATAATAGTTTCTTAAAAAGCAAGGATACCTCACTGTTCATCATGACCTACCTAAAGTTATTAAATATGTGTTTCTTTTTTCTTTTTTTAATTTGTGATTAATTAAAAGTTCACACAGCTCCACAATGTACAATATATATATAAACCAATTTAAAAAAGGACAAATTACCATCACAGGTGACAAAATTATCTGACCGTTCACAAGGGAGTTAAATAGTAAATCACTCATAAGCAAAGATATGGAAGTTCTGCCAAATAAAATTAATAGAGTCAAGTTATTTTACATTGTACAGACCTACACACTCATACCTACTATCAATGACAAAACAAATACACGTTTTTTTTTTTTCTAGCACATTTGGATTATTTATAAAAATTGAACAGGTATCAGATGATAAAATAGTATTAGTAAACTCAAAAGACCCAAACTATATAAATTACAGTATATACCCATAATACAATATAACTAAAATTTATAGTACATGATTAAATATTCCATATATATAAAAAGTAAATAACATATTTCTAAGAACATAAAAAGGAAATTATCAGTTCAATTATAAAATACATTTTAATGAAAATGAAACAGTACATATTAAGATTTGAGAGACACTGAAAAAGAAGTGCATAAAAAACATGTCTTTAAAAATATTTTTCGTGAATACAAAAGGTTGAAAAGAATGAACTCAGGCATTCAACTGAAGAAGTTGAAAAGCAACAGGGAATTTCAATATATAAAGACATAATAAAGACAATGGCAGAAATCACTGAAATGAAGAAAAAAATGAGAAGTTTCACGAAAGCAAAAGGTCCATGAGAAAGGATTAATAAAAAGACTTGTGGCAAGTTAGATGAAAGAAAAAAGAGAGAAGGTGGAGATGAATTACGTACAGGATGAAAAGGGAAAAATTGAACAAACAAAAAAATCTAAATATTAATAAGAAGCTTGCAAACAAATGAATACTAATTAGTTTGGAAACATAGATGAAAGGATATATATCTAGAAAAATATAAAATGCCAAAATGGTGGCAGAAAAAAAGTTAGAAAACTTGAACAAAAAAATATACTCATCTCCTAACAGCCCATTTCTAGATTTCTTCATAAGTGAGCTTTACCAAACTTGCAAGGTATGATTAATCAATATCCCCTGCAAGATATTCCAGGAGAAAAATAAAAGCAAAACCTGTTTTTGCTTTCTGAGTGTGGGCTAATATTGATTCCAAAATAAGATATGAAAAATACAAAAAAGTCATATGTGTACATTTTACTTATTAATGAAAAACAAATCCCAACATGCAAGTATCCTTAACACAATGATCTCATTCTTTTTATATATCCCAGAAAATTTCTCACATTGGGTCATAAAAACACAGTACAAAAATCTTAATTATTGTATTCTTTGAGATAATGAGAAGTTCTAGCAATCTAGTTTCTGTCACTAGGAAAATGGAAAAGTAAAATATAATGGATGCAAACTATGGGGTATCATGTAGAAGTCAGAAGCAACTGGCAAAATGGACACATAGAAATGCAAATAGGTCTTGAATGCCAAAATGCAGCACGAATAAAAATAAGAAACACAGAAAGTGACATACAAATGGCTAACAGACACATGAAAAAATGTTCATCATCATTAGCCATCAGGGAAATTCAAATCAAAACCACATTGAGATACCACCTTACACCAGTTAGAATGGCCAAAATGGACAGGGAAAGAAACAACAAATGTTGGAGAGGTTGTGGAGAAAGGGGAACCCTTTTACACTATTGGTGGGAATGCAAGTTAGTACAGCCACTTTGGAAAACAGTGTGGAGGTTCCTCAAAAATTTAAAAACAGAGCTACCCTATGACCCAGCAATTGCAGTCCTGGGTATTTACCCCAAAGACACAGATGTAGTGAAAAGAAGGGCCATATGCCCCCCAATGTTCATAGCAGCAATGTCCGCAATAGCCAAACTGTGGAAAGAGCCGAGCTGCCCTTCAACAGATGAATGGATAAAGAAGATGTGGTCCATATATA
Source organism: Neomonachus schauinslandi (assembly GCF_002201575.2). Taxonomy (NCBI): domain Eukaryota; kingdom Metazoa; phylum Chordata; class Mammalia; order Carnivora; family Phocidae; genus Neomonachus; species Neomonachus schauinslandi. The sequence goes on from NC_058416.1 coordinate 8,155,660, forward strand.
CAATGGAATATTCCTCAGCCATCAGAAAGGATGAATACCCAACTTTTACATCAACATGGATGGGACTGGAGGAGATTATGCTAAGTGAAATAAGTCAAGCAGAGAAAGTCAATTATCATATGGTTTCACTTATTTGTGGAACATAAGGAATAGCATGGAGGACATTAGGAGAAGGAAGGGAAAAATGAAGGGGGGCAATTGGAGGGAGAGATGAACCATGAGAGACTATGGACCCGAGAAACAAACAGGGTTTTAGAGGGGAGGGGGGAAGGGGGATTGGTTAGCCTGGTGATGGATATTAAGGAGGGCACATACTGCATGGAGCACTGGGTGTTATACGAAAACAATGGATCGTGGATCACCACATCAAAAACTAATGATGTATTGGATGGTGACTAACATAACATAATAAAATTTAAAAAAACACAAAAAAGAAAACAACAAAAAAAGAAACACAGAAAGTTATAAGACAACCATACTTAAGCGAATTAACCATGCAGTACATCTTCAAGAAATCAACAGTACACATTTCTAAGAATCCTACAGTTTCCCATCAAACTTATTATAATAATTATCTATAGAGGAGGGGGGATAAATGGGGTTAAGGATGGGAACAAAATAGATTGATCAGATATTACAGAAAGGGATGGTGATAGCAGCCATCAAGTAATACAATTAACTCAATTTGCAGCTAAGTTCTACTACACCTGACACAGAAAGAAGAAGGAGGGAGGGAGGGATGGAGGGAAGAAAATACACCCCCTTCCCCCCAAAAAAGTCAACTAAATGATGTGTGAAATTCTAACAAGTCAACCACTATTAACAATTACATGCCTAGAGGGCGCCTGGGTGGCTCAGACGGTTAAGCGTCTGCCTTCGGCTCAGGTCATGATCCCAGGGTCCTGGGATCGAGTCCCGCATCGGGCTCCCTGCTCCTTGGGAGACTGCTTCTCCCTCTGCTTCTCTCTCTCTCTCTCTCTGTTTCTCATGAATAAATAAATAAAATCTTTAAAAAAAAAAAAAAAAAAACAATTACATGCCTATCACAATTTACCCATGCTCTGAATTAGTCTTAGCCTGGCTGTCTGTGGCTTGGTATATGATACCACTTAACATAACTAATGGGCCCTATTATGTTCCTGCAGTAACGGACACAGAGTGGAAAAGAGTATTGGTATGATCATTAATATACATCATTCCAAAGAATATAAAAGAGCTGAAGGAGATTATGGTTACTTTCCTAAGCTTATGAGACCAATTCTAGGTGCAATCCATCAGTTAACTATCAATCATGTTTAGATAAGGTTTTATCTATACACTTAGAGCGTCTAGACAGAATTATTAATATTAGCATTATTATTTTTTGTTAAGAGAAAATAAAAAATACATAGTTTCAAGTAAGGATGTAAACTGTGGCCTCTGGGCCACATTTGGTCTTCCATCTGTTTCTGCAAATAAGCTCTTATCAGAACACAGCCATAGCCATTTGTTTACATATTGTCTTTGGCTATTTAATGTACAAAGTGCAGAGTTGAAGAATTGCAACAAAGACCTCAGGATCTGTAAAACCTAAAATTTTTACTATCTGGCCCTTTACAGATAAAAGTTTGCTAGACACTGATGTGAACAAACAGGACCTACTTTTTCCACACAAGAACTCTGAAGTAGGCAGTTACTAGTGTTGGTCTAGTGGCTTCATGATATTAGAGGAAGCATCTCAAGCCGAAATATTTGTCCTTCTCTTCACATTTCTCTTATGCCCATCTCCTCGTGGGCGCAGAATACATCTAACCGTCATGCTTTCCATTTAGGGAAAAGGAATAAGGGACATTGCTGGCCATATCAGAACACAAAATCCTTTCTATCCCTTCTAGCAGGCTTAAATTTACATTTCATTAGCCAGAAATGTACCTGTCTAACTGCAGGAAGTGTAAAAAAGTGATCATGTGTAAAAAAGTGACCTCTATGGTGGAGATGGGAAAGGAAGAAGTGAGTTACAATGGGTGTTGAATTAGCAGTTAATGAAATTAAACCCCATGCTTGAAATGTCGAAGTTGCATGATGCTTCACTTCAAATACAATGCCTTTAATGTACAGACCTCCTACACACCATGAGGGAAAAGTGGCTGCTCACTTTAGCAACCTAAGAAATTCCTTCCCAAATTAAAAATAACCCAAAAATCCTGAGCGAAATAAGTCAATCAGAGAAAGACATGTATCATATGATCTCACTGAGATGAGGAATTCTTAATCTCAGGAAACAAGCTGAGGGTTGCTGGAGTGGAGTGGGGTGGGAGGGATGGGGTGGCTGGGTGATGGACATTGGGTAGGGTATGTGCTATGGTGAGCACTGTGAATTGTGTAAGACTTTTGAATCACAGACCTGTACCTCTGAAACAAATAATACATTGTATGTTAAAAAAAGAAGAAGAAGAAGATAACAGGAAGGGAAAAATGAAGGGGGGGAATTGGAGGGAGAGATGAACCATGAGAGACTATGGACCCTGAGAAACAAACTGAGGGTTCTAGAGGGGAGGGGGAAGGGGGGATAGGTTAGCCCAGTGATGGGTATTAAGGAGGGCACGTACTGCATGGAGCACTGGGTGTTACACGCAAACAATGAATCATAGACCACCACATCAAAAACTAATGATGTAATGTATGGTGATTAACATAACATAATAAAATAAAATTAAAACAAAAACAAAAAACTCCAAAAACAAAAGACCCCAAACATTTAAATGATACACCACTAAAGTTAGATCACAACACAGTGACTCCAGGTGTACCCGACCAAGTCACGGGAACTTTTTAAAAGCAGAGTTTTTTTCCTCCAGCTGGTCACAGAAGACAAGGCAGAGAGTCAAAGCTTGAAAAAATCTGGTATGCCTGTGCTGTGTTGGAGAGAGAAGGAACCAAGTATGTCAAGGATTTCAGGTAGCCTCTAGTGCTGAAAGCAGCCCCTTCCTGACAGCCAGCAAAGGAACAGGGGCGTCAGTCTTGTAGCTCTAGGGTACTAAAATCACCAACTATATTAGAAACTTCGAAGCAGACTTTTCCCTAGAGTCACCAGATAACTCAGTGCAACTAACTTCAGGGCCTTTGACACCCCCAGCAGAGAAACCAGCCATACTACACTTTTCGCCCTACAGAGCTGTGAGCTCATAAACAGGTGTTTTTTAGAACCTCTGAACTTGTGGTGATTTGTTGCACATCAACAGAAAATGAAAACTGTACTATAATTATTGCTAGTGATGGAACTGCAACCTTTGGGAATAATGATGGGTCCACCCACATTGGTTTATTTGCAAAATGGAACTGGAATAAAAGATAGAAAAGTTGACTTTTTGGATGACTATCAGAGTTGGCTGTACCAGCTCTAAGACCAGGAGAATAACATGGTAGCCCCAAGCGAACACCAAGACAATCCTCTCGCAAAAGGATAGAAAGGATTAGTGGAAAATTCCAGGCTACTGCAAATCAGGTTAAAATTTAATTTTCTAGTACACTGGATTTGTAATACGATTAACTCGATTAAAAGATAGATGAGAGAAAAGGAGAAGTAGGAGAAAATAGTTGCATTTTTAAGCCAACACGATCTCTCATTCTGTGTCAAAAAAAAAAAAACAACCCAAAAAACAAAAAAAAAACCTCTTATTTCCCTGAACACTAGATAGCAAGAATTCCACCATTTCTTCAGGAGGTCACATTATGTGTGACAATGACACTGAGTAAAACAAATGCACCAGTTACCATCAAAACAAGCGATTCCACTGAACCTCAAAACTCCTGGTTTCCTAGATTAAGGACCTGTTTGCTAATCAATAAAATCAGTTTAGTGGCTGCTACTGATTTGTAATCTTGGATTATTGATAGCATATTCAAATTCTATCTTTGTTTTTTGTAGAAGTATTAGCACTATAAAGGCTTTAATTTTTTTTTTAAAGATTTTATTTATTTATTTGAGAGAGAGAGAGTGAGAGACAGAGAGCATGAGAGGGAGGAGGGTCAGAGGGAGAAGCAGACTCCCCGCCGAGCAGGGAGCCCGATGCGGGACTCGATCCCGGGACTCCAGGATCATGACCTGAGCCGAAGGCAGTCGCTTAACCGACTGAGCCACCCAGGCGCCCTAAAGGCTTTAATATTTTTAAATATTATATAAATTTAGTAACTATGAAATAGGATTGCTATTTATAAAAGTTTCTAGAGAGATATTTATGGTGAGGTAAAAGTATTAATTCAAGGATGAATTCTCACTGAAATATTTTCAAATCGTAAGTCGTAAATTAATATGCGTTCATTATTTGTGGAATAATATGTAATTTTCCATTAATGATAGAAAAACAATTTATCCTCAGTGAACATTATGCAATAAGCATGTCTCCTGTTGCATCTGTCAGATATTGCACAATTAGCCAGATGCTGGGTAAAAGAGAGATTTTTTAAAACCCCAAGTGCACTGATGGTATTCTGAAATAATAAAGAGCGTTGGCTCTAAATCCATTAAATAAATGTAAAAATCTTCAGAAATGATGGAAATAGTCATAACGGGGTTGTGCTATTGAATAGTCTTTCTCAAGTTACTATCTGATTTACCATGTAAAAGGACATGTTTGAAGTTACAAGTTACTTTATCAAGCAAATTGGTCTCAAAATTGTGCTAAAGTTGGTATGAATTATTTCCCTGGTTTCAAAGATGCAAAATCTGAGGCAGAAACGAGTTGTACAACCATAGTTGTTTTATGGGTTGCGTAGTATCTCACATGATATTATCACCTCACTTTGTGAGCTCTGCAATTACTTGCATTTTACAGATAGTAGAGTGAGAGAAAGATATTGTTTAAGTCATATTACCATTTTTTCTGATGTAGCAGCACCATTATGGATGATTGCCTCACACACAACTGGATAGTTTTAAAAAGTCGAATAAAGACAATAATCTTGCTGACATAAATCATATTTCTATATACTCTAAGTCAAGCCCAGATCAGTCTTATGGATATTTTCTACGAGTCTGATTCCTTATTTCTCAGTGAACAGGTATCTGTTATGGAGCAACAGGTTATAAACAAAAATTCTGATTGCCGAGTGATCTATTTTCCATCGCATTCTTAAACTGATTCTTACTGGAGATATCTTATATTTTGTAAAATTGTAATGGACCTTGATTCAAATATTACAAAGATCAAGTTTAACTCTTATCTTGAAATCACAACTTTGGTAATGCCCTCCATGTGAGGGTCTTCTCACCTGATGGCTCTTGCTCGTCTCTGGCTATAGAATGGTCCGTCCTCAGGACCCACCCATCTCTGTCAGAGACACCACATAGGTGATGCATCATGCTGTGGGCATTTTACCCCTTCTTTTCATCCTACATAAAAACCAACTTTTCATATTCCATTTCTTTGAATCTTTTCTGAGTCATTAGCATGTGATCAGATAATATGAATAAAACAATAAATAAATGATCATGGGTTAACATGTGACTGTCCCAGGAACCAATGTGTGTGTTAATAGGAGCTTATGTTAAAAAAAAAACTGAGACTTCTTCAAGATAAGAGATTACAGATGGATGAATGAATGAATGAATGAACAAATGAATAAGATACCCTAATGTGAATGATTATCATTCTGGGACCTTCCAGCAGACATTTTATGAGACACCAAACCTTTGAACACCCTTCACATCACACCAAGTGTGTGCTCATCCAAGCAGAGAGCCACTGGAATCAAAATGAAAGCGTTCAACATAACACACTGTTCACATTGCTGTTTACACATTAACCTATGGTTTTGCTCCTATCTTTAAGGATATGCTGTATTTCCAGGTGGCTGTTTTTCATAAGGATGTCTTCATCTTTTCCCTAAGTTTCTCAGATGTTTGCTTTACATAAAGATAGATACCGACAACTCCAAGAAGGAGTAAAGCAGATAGAACAAAATAATGTTTTCAATGTCAGGTTGTAGGGGATTTAGAAATAAGATCGGTCCCAATACAGGCATTGCTTTTCTAGCTCATGTAGTCCCCATCATAGGAAATTCACATCGTTCCATCTTCATTCATCCTTCTCAGGGATTTTATTTATACTTTCCTCCTTACAGACAGCACTCATATTTATTTTATTAAAATTTCTATGAACTGTTCCTTTTTCACCTGTTAGAAAATTAAGGAAAATTTATTAGCTGATTCTATGTAAATTGCTTTAGTTCAGTTTTCATTAAGGATAAATTTGTTTTGAATATCTGTTATGACAATTAAATACAGCTATACTTTCAACCCTAATGCATTTTTAATAACTTCCTTCAGCAGCTAGTGATTTGAATTTCAAATTTCTTTCTACCAAGAATTTAAAAAAAGTATATACCATTTTATAGCAGTTTCATATAAAAATTGATTTATGCAGAAGATCTCTCTTACAGTAAACATATCAAATGTCTAAATGGGACCATTAATACTCATAAGCTTTACAATATGTATGTTCCAGATATAGCATAGCACAAAAGTTAAAGTTGGCAAGGAAATAATTCTGTCCTTAGCTATTTTTCATAAGTTCCCCACTAAGGTTGGACACATTTCACTCATTTGATTGATTATTTTGATTTGAGCACTATAGCAGATTTTAGGTCATATCAAAATAACTGACTAATCACAAGTTTAAAGCACCTAATAATTAATAAATAGAACAATTGGGGAAATCCACACTAGTCTATTTTAAGCTATCTTGAAAATTAAGATTTTTTTTCCAATTCTGGGGATCCAAGATTTGAACTGACCATTAATTGCTCAAAGGAAAAGAGAGATTTTAAATAGGTCATCAGCCTTTTTCATAAAGAGATCTCCCTTTATTTACCTGACCATCTGAGGGAGCTGAGAAATTTACAGCTTTCCAAAAAAAGGATTCATGATTCTACCAATGGAAGAAGCCACGGGAAGTGATGGTTCACTTTTTGATTTTGCAGAAGCAAATGTATTCATATGTCAGGATAAAAATATCATGAACATTTGTAATTGCTATTTTGCCTTGATGGCTGGTTGTTTAGGGCTGGGACAAAATAATGCCCTCTGACCTCTGGGGTGGTGTTCTCATAGGAAGGGGCAGCCTCAGGGAAGAGCAGGACACACAGCCTCTGAGGTCCTGTCTTCTCTCCCCTTTTCAAATTTCAGTATTCTTCACAGTTTTCCTTTTGGTAACATAAACATTTCTCTCTTTAGAATTGTTAAAACTTTCAGTTGGGAAGTTCCAGTTAAGCAGTCTTGATAATTACTATAAATCTTACTGTTTAGTATTTTAACATTTATTCCACTAGCATTTCCTTTAAGGGCACTTTTCATAGTTTTCTGTCATGTTTTGGACTAGCTGTTTTGTTATTTCAGTCAAGTATCAACTTTTTTGATTTGTAACTCTTGCTAAACTTAGAATTGAAATACCTGCAAAACACCCTGAATGTCACCGTAAGGCTGGTACCGAAGTCCACGTCTTTTAGAGGAAAGAGTTTTATTTTGCACTTACGAAGCTTTCATAAAGAGGCATTAATATACACCCACCTTAACATCACCATTCGGTAGATCTCCTGGGTATTTGCACTACAGTCTGGCTGCAGTTCTAACCGTTGAATGAAAACATCTATCTGAATGTACTGTAAAGAAACCTAATCTAACATGCCAAGAATGCCTTCTTCTCTTCATCACTGAAAACTGCTCCTCCACACAGGGTCCCTGTCTCTGTAACAGCATGACCACTCCTCTGTCACCCAGTCTGGAAAAGACAGCAACTCTTACTCCTCTCTCTTCCATTTCTTCTACATCCAATCAGTGAAGGCTTGTAAGTTTTACTCAAAGCTTGCTCTTCTAGTCTTCCCTATCTTCATGAACCGCACCATCCTCTTCTCTGTTGCTCAAATCCAAACTCAGCAATCTCCGTGAGTCCTACCTACCTTTCACTAACACCCCGCATCTAATCCCAAAGGACATCCTGTCAGTGTTCACCAACCATATCCAAAACGTGTCCTTCCACCTCTAGCTCCAACACTAACATCTTCACCCAAGTCACCATCACATCTAGCCTAGACTAAAACTGGTTAACGTTTACTGCAATTTACTATATGCCAAGTAAGTAGTTACGTACTTAGCTATAAAATTTAATTCATTAATAACATCTTGTTGGATTTAATCTCATTATATGCCTATAGTACCATTTTATTCCCTACAATAACCCTTTTTGTGTTATAATCTGTTATATTATTATAATCTTAATCTGTCAGAGGAGGAAAATTAAGTTCATGGAAATTAAAGAGCGTATGCAAGTACACAGCCCTTAAATACGGATGCTAGATGCCAGAGCCTACAATCTTATCTGCTGTGTAATGTTATTTTTTATTCCAGCTTTATTATCTAGATATAATTGGCATATAACATTATGTAAGTTTAAGGTATACAAAGTGATCTTTTAATACATGTGTACATTGTGAAATGATTACTAAAACAAGGTTAGTTAGCATCTCCATCACCACTGGTTAGAGGGTAAGACGAATAAGTTCCTGAAATCTAATGTACGGCATGGTAACTATTGTTAATGATACTGTATTATACACGTTGAGAGTTGATAAGAGAGTCAATCTTAAATGTTCTCATTACACACACACACGTGATTCAGATTCTTGATCTTTCTCAACAATCTATTTTCCAAGATGATCTTTTTCCTTCTTGAGGATTGTGCCTGAGTCATGAGCTCATGGACAGCATCCAGCCAGCACTGACCAGGGGGCAGGGGTTCTCATGAGGAATCCAGAGTATCCATGTGCTCAGTCTTTCAAAATTTTACTCACAAACGAAAGGTCACGGACTCACATTTCACAACTTTGCAGTTTTAAATTAAATCAGGTTTAAAAATATTGCCAAGATCATAACCATAATACAAAATACCAGTATAAATTTAGATTTCATATAATTCTTCATATAATTAGAATAGGCACCACTGTGCTGGTTGTCCTTTGATACCCTATCTCAAATAGTCTTCAAATGAGACATGTAATATAACATGTACTAATGAGAAAACCAAACTCCCATGAGCTGCTAAGTGGCTGGACAGGAACCTGAACTTGGAATCTCTGATAGTAAGTCTCTATTAATATGTAGAATACCTCAAAGAAAGTTAAAGAAATTCAAAAGCTAAGCCCTCAGAGAGAGTCTCAAATATAATATAAATGATCGCTAGGTATTTGTGTAATAGAATTAGCACATTTTGTAGAAAAATCTATTTTTTTAAATAAACTTTATTTTTGAGAGCAGTTTTAGGTTCAGAGCCCGATTGAGCAGAAGGTACAGAGATTTCCCTACACCCCCTACCTCCACACATGCACAGCCTCCCCTATTATCCACATCCCACAGCAGAGTGGGACGTTCATTACAGCTGATGAATCAATCTACTTTGACACAAGATAATCACCCAAAGTCCATGTTTTACAGTAAGGCTCACTCTCGGTATTGTACCTTCTACCAATTTAGACAAATGTGTAATGACACACATCCACCATGATGGTGTTGTAAAGGATAGTTTCACTGTCCTAAAAATCCTCTGTGCTACATCTATTTATCACTCCCACCCCCCAACCCCTGGCAAGCACTCTATTTTTAATAAAAGGAGGAACTAGACTACATGTCACATAAAATAAACCCCACAAAATCACGACATTATTCATGGTAACTTACTCTATATTACCAATGGTGAGGAATTAAGATTCTTTACTGAGCTTATTGAGGCATTTCATCAACAGTTCACAATTCTGAGTTCTGACCATGAATTCTCTACATAATTATCAAACACTTAACTGCATTTTGATCTTATCACTGAAGACAACTCTAGGCGGCATATTTAACATCACTCTAGGGATATTTCCTATGTACTTTTAATCCTTAGTAAATTGATTCATAGAATGAATCAAAATTCGTAGAATGTATGGCCACATCCTACACATCAGTGTATTTGATGACCCTTTCTTGTTAAAGCTATAAACAGCAACTATGTGCACATTAGCAGAGTCATGAGCACAGCTAACACCAGCCTCCAAAGTTTTATCTCCTAAATGTTGCCCACAGTTTAAATCAAAGTAACAAATGCACAATTAACCTGAACAGAGGCAAAATGTCTACTCAGCACATTAGGAAATGATGTGGTTGAATTATGAGTCATCTCATTTTGCAAACTAGCAATAGGTACCACTGGCATTTGCAGCAGATGATTAAAATAAAGGAGAAAAATAACTTTTGAATTTTTATCAAAACAGAGATATTTTATACTGGTCATGCATTTTTGCCGCTGCATATTTCATCTATCAAAAGAAATGTCTCCATGAGTTGTTGCCAAGGGTCCACTTATTCCCTAGCGATTCCAAACACTGTGACTTACCTTATGAAAGTTTCTGAAATATGCTGCCTTTTCATCTGGAAATTTTTCCAGCCTTCTGGGTCCTTTACTAGAAGCCTTCTTGAAAACCAACCAGCATCGTCTGAAAATCTGAAAGCAAATGAAGGAATCTGATTATCTATCTTTTCACATGAGTTTTGTAATGCCAGGAACTTATCTATTCAATTAATCTATTGGAAAGAATTTTTTTTAAATGTACTTACAGAGAGAAGTTTTTGAGTCCTAACCAGGTTATTCATTAAAATTACGCAAACTTTTAAAAACACAATATTTAAGGGGAGGGCGGAGCAAGATGGCAGAGGAGTAGGAGACCTGGATTTCGTCTGGTCTCAGTAATTCAGCTGGATAGGGATCAAACATTTTGAACACCTATGAACTCAACAGGAGATCCAAGAAAAGAATAGCAACAACTCTCTGAACAGAAAAGCGACCACTTTCTGGAAGGTAGGATGCGCGGAGAAGTGAATCCGAGGCGATATTCGGGAGGATAGACGGCGGGGGGAGGGGGCCTCCGTCGGCTGCTTCTGGCAAGTGATAGAGCCGCGGAGCACAAAATCGGAACTTTTAGAAGTCTGCTCCACTGAGGGATGTTGCTCCAGTGGCTAAGCGGGGGGTGGAACCCTCCGGGACAGTGTGGTCTCAGGACCCTTGGGGTCACAGAAAGACAGGGGGTGCCTGAGTGTGGCAGAGCTCCCAGGTATCGGGGCAGGGAAGCCGGCTGCAGAGGCGGAGCCCAGGCGTGGGCTCTCAGCTCGGGGTGGCCATAAACCGTGATCCGCGGCACAGTCGGGCCCCTGCTCCTCCAGCAGGGACCCAACAAGCGGCAGATCCGGGGAGACTCACCTTCCCCCACCCCGGGAGGAGCAGTGTGGGAGCGCACCGCAGGGATCTGCTGGGTTTGGAAATTCCACACCCAGTCGGGTGCCAGAGATAGAAACGCGCGGTCACAGGCCGGGTGAGCACGGAGTGTGGCCGGAGACCGGGGAGACGGGAGTGACTGACTGCTTTTCTCTGGGGCCTCACTGAGGAGCGGGGCCCCAAGTTCTCGGCTCAGAGAACTTGGAAATGGGAGGCCGCCATTTTCACTCTCCGCCTCCAAAGCTGGGCGTAAAGCTTGCAGGGAACAAAAGCTCCTGAGAGCAAACCCGAGCAGATTACTTAGCCCCGACCCGGCAAGGGCGGGGCAATTCCGCCTCCGGCAAAGACATTTGGGAACCACGGCAACAGGCCCCTCCCCAGAAGATCAGCGAGAACAGCCAGCCAAGGCCAAGTTTACCGATCAATGAGAATGGCAGAACTCCAGCGCTAGGGGAATAATGCACATAGAATCCATGGCTTTTTTACCATGATTCTTTAGTCTTTCAAAGTTAATTTTTTTAACTGTCTTTTTTTTTAATTTTTCTTTTTCCCTTTTTCAACCAACATCTTATCAATCCCTTTTTTAAAAAAAAAATTTATTTTTCATTTTTAGAGTCATATTCTATCCCTTCATAGTAGTTACCCTTATTTTTGGCATATATATATAAGTTGTTCTCTCTTTAAAATTTTGAGATAGTTTCTTCTAACAGATCAAAATATACCCTAAATCTGTAGTGTATGGTTTTGTTCGACTCTCCTGCCTGATCACATTCTCTCCCTTTTTTTTTTGTTTATTTTAATCCTCTTTTCTTTTTTCAAACAACTTCTTATCAATTCTTTTTATCAAATTTTTTATAATTTTCATCTTTCCAGTCATATTCCATCCCTTCACCATATCAACCCTTATTTTTGTACAAATATAAGTTTTTCTTTCTTTAAAATTTTGGGAGGTACTATCTTCTAACAGACCAAAATACACCCAAAATCTAGTGTGTGGCACTGATCTATACACCAGCCTGATCATATTTCATCATATTCTATTTTTTAAATTTTGTTCTGTTTTTGTTTGTTTTTATCATTTTCTTTTTCTTTCTTTTTTTTGCTTTTTCTTTTTTCTTTCTTGCCCTTTCTTTTTCCCCCAGCTTCAGGTCTTTTCTGATTTGTTTAGAGTATATTTTCTGGGGACATTGTTACTCTGCTAGCATTTTGTTCTCTCATTAATCTATTCTCCTCTGCACAAAATGACAAGACAGAAAAAATCAGCTCAACAAAAAGAACAAGAGGTAGTACCTACTGCCAGGGACCTACTCAATACGGACATTAGTACAATGTCGGATCTAGAGTCCAGAATCATCATTTTAAAGATACTAGCTGGGCTTGAAAAAAGCATGTAAGTTACTAGAGAAATGCTTTCTGGAGAAATAAAAGAACTAAAATCTAACCAAGTCGATATCAAAAATGCTATCAATGAGGTGCAATCAAAAATGGGGGCGCTAACTGCTAGGATAAATGAGGCAGAAGAGAGAATCAGTGATATAGAATACCAAATGATGGAAAATAAAGAAGCTGAAAAAAAGAGAGATAAACAACTACTGGATCACGAGGGCAGAATTTGAGAGCTAAGCGATACCATAAGACGAAACAACATTAGAATAATTGGGATCCCAGAAGAAGAAAGAGAGAGAGGGGCAGAAGGTATATTGGAGCAAATTATAGGAGAGAACTTCCCTAATTTGGGGAAGGAAACAGGCATCAAAATCCAGGAGGCACAGACAACCCCTCTCAAAATCAATAAAACACCCTGACATCTAATAGTAAAACACCCCGACATCTAATAGTAAAACTTACGATACTCAGAGACAAAGAGAAAATCCTGAAAGCAGCTCGGGAGAAGAGATCTGTAACCTACAATGGTAGAAAAATTAGATTGGCAACAGACCTATCCACAGAGACCTGGCAGGCCAGAAAGGACTGGCAGGATATATTCAGAGCACTAAATGAGAAAAATATGCAGCCAAGAATACTATATCCAGCTAGGCTGTTATTGAAAATAGAAGGAGAAATAAATAGCTTCCAGGACAAATAAAAACTAAAAGAATTTGCAAACACGAAACCAGCCCTACAAGAAATATTGAAAGGGGTCCTCTAAGCAAAGAGAGAGCCTAAAAGCAACATAGACCAGAAAGGAACAGAGACAATAGACAGTAACAGTCACCTTACAGGCAATACAATGGCAATAAATTCATATCTTTCAATAATTATCCTGAATGTAAATGGGCTAAAGGCCCCAATCAAAAGACACAGGCTATCAGATTGGATTAAAAAACAAGACCCATCGATATGCTATCTGCAAGAGACTCATTTTAGACCCAAAGACACCCCCAGATTGAAAGTGAGGGGGTGGAAAACCATTTACCATGCTAGGACACCAAAAGAAAGCTGGGGTGGCAATCCTTGTATCAGACAAATTAGATTTTAAACCAGAGACTGTAATAAGAGATGAGAAAAGACACTATATCCTACTGAAAGTGTCTATCCAACAAGAAGATCTAACAATTGTAAATATCTATGCCCCTAACATGGAAGCAGCCAATTATATAAGGCAATTAATAACAAAAGCAAAGAAACACATCAACAACAATACAATAATAGTGGTGGACTTTAACACCCCCCTCACTGAAATGGACAGATCATCTAAGCAAAAGATCAACAACGAAATAAAGACTTTAAATGACACACTAGACCAAATGGACTTCACAGACATATTCAGAACATTCCATCCCAAAGCAACAGAATACACATTCTTCTCTAGTGCCCATGGAACATTCTCCAGAATTGATCACATCCTAGGTTATAAATCAGGTTTCAACTGGTACCAAAAGATTGGGATCATTCCCTGCCTATTTTCAGACCACAGTGCTTTGAAACTAGAACTCAATCACAAAAGGAAAGTCAGAAAGAACTCAAATACATGGAGGCTAAAGAGCATCCTACTGAAGAATGAAGGGTCAACCAGGAAATTAAAGAAGAATTAAAAAAATTCATGGAAACCAATGAAAATGAAAACACAACTGTTCAAAATCTTTGGGATGCAGCAAAGGCAGTCCTAAGAGGCAAGTATATAGCAATACAAGCCTTTCTCAAGAAACAAGAAAGGTCTCAAGTACACAACCTAACCCTACACCTAAAGGAGCTAGAGAAAGAACAGCAAATAAAGCCTAAACCCAGCAGGAGAAGAGAAATAATAAAGATCAGAGCAGAAATCAATGAAATAGAAACCAAAAGAACAGTAAAACAGATCAACAAAACTAGGAGCTGGTTCTTTGAAAGAATTAACAAGATTGATAAACCCCTGGCCAGACTTATCAAAAAGAAAAGAGAAATGACCCAAATCAACAAAATCATGAATGAAACAGAAGCGATCACAACCAACACCAAAGAAATACAAACAATTATAAGAACATATTATGACCAACTCTATGCCAGCAAATTAGATAACCTGGAAGAAATGGATGCCTTCCTAGAGATGTATCAACTACCAAAACTGAACCAGGAAGAAATAGAAAACCTGAACAGACCTATAACCACTAAGGAAATTGAAGCAGTCATCAATAATCTCTCAACAAACAAAAGCCCAGGGCCAGATGGCTTCCCAGGGGAATTCTACCAAACATTTCAAGAAGAATTAATACGTATTCTTCTGAAACTGTTCCAAAAAACAGAAATGGAAGGAAAACTTCCAAACTCGTTTTATGAGGCCACCATTATCTTGATCCCCAAACCAGACAAAGACCCCATCAAAAAGGGGAATTACAGACCAATATCCTTGATGAACATGGATGCAAAAATTCTCACCAAAATACTAGCCAATAGGATCCAACAGTACATTAAAAGGATTATTCAGTGTGGGATTTATCCCTGGGCTGCAAGGTTGGTTCAACATCCACAAATTAATCAATGTGATAAAATACATTAACAAAAGAAAGAACAAGAATCATATGATCCTCTCAACAGATGCAGAAAAAGCATTTGACAAAGTACAGCATCCTTTCTTGATCAAAACTCTTCAGAGTATAGGAATAGAGGGTACATACCTCAGTATCATAAAAGCCATCAATGAAAAACCTACAGCAAATATCATTCTCAATGGGGAAAAACTGAGAGCTTTCCCTCTAAGGTCAGGAATGCAGCAGGGATGTCCACTATCACCACTGCTATTCTACATAGTATTAGAAGTCCTAGCCACAGCAATCAGACAACAAAAAGAAATTAAAGGCATCCAAATTGGCAAAGAAGAAGTCAAACTCTCACTCTTTGCAGATGATATGATACTTTATGTGGAAAACCCCAAAGACTCCACCTCAAACCTGCTAGAACTCAAACAAGAATTCAGTAAAGTGGCAGGATATAAAATCAATGCATAGAAGTCAGTGGCATTCCTATACACCAACAACAAGACAGAAGAAAGAGAAATTAAGGGAGTTGATCCCATTTACAATTGCACCCAAAACCATAAGATACCTAGGAATAAATCTACCCAAAGAGGCAAAGGATCTGTACTCAGAAAACTATTAAATACTCATGAAAGAAACTGAGGAAGACACAAAGAAATGGAAAAACGTTCCATGCTCATGGATTGGAAGAACAAATATTGTGAAGATGTCAATGCTACCTAGAGCAATCTACACATTCAATGCAATCCCCATCAAAATACCATCCACCTTTTTCAAAGAAATGGAACAAATAATCCTAAAATTTGTATGGAACCAGAAAAGACCCCAATAGCCAGAGGAATGTTGAAAAAGAAAAGCAAAGCTGGCAGCATCACAATTCCGGATTTCCAGCTCTATTACAAAGCTGTAATCATCAAGACAGTATGGTACTGGCACAAAACAGACACATAGATCAATGGAACAGAATAGAGAGCCCAGAAATGGACCCTCAACTCTACGGTCAACTAATCTTTGACAAAGCAGGAAAGAATGTCCAATGGAAAAAGACAGTCTCTTCAACAAATGGTGTTGGGAAAATTGGACAGCCACAAATAGAAGAATGAAACTGGACCATTTCCTTACACCACACACAAAAATAGAGTCAAAATGGTTGAAAGCCCTCAATGTGAGACAGGAGTCCATCAACATCCTAAAGGAGAACACAGGCAGCAACCTCTTCGACCTCAGCCGCAGCAATTTCTTCCTAGAAACCGCCAGAGGCAAGGGAAGCAAGGGCAAAAATGAACTATTGGGCCTTCATCAAGATAAAAAGCTTTTTACACAGCAAAAGAAACAGTCAACAAAACCAAAGACAACCGACAGAATGGGAGAAGATATCTGCAAATGACATATCAGATAAAGGGCTAGTATCCAAAATCTATAAAGAACTTATCAAACTCAACACCCAAAGAACAAAGAATCCAATCAAGAAATGGGCAGAAGACATGAACACACATTTTTCCAAAGAAGACATCCAAATGGCCAACAGACACATGAAAAAGTGCTCAACATCGCTCGGCATCAGGGAAATCCAAATCGAAACCTCAATGAGATACCACCTCACACCAGTCAGAATGGCTAAAATTAACAAGTCAGGAAATGACAGATGTTGGCAGGGATGTGGAGAAAGGGGAACCCTCCTACACTGTTGGTGGGAATGCAACCTGGTGCAACCACTCTGGAAAACAGTGTGGAGGTTCCTCAAAAAGTTGAAGATAGAGCTACCATATGATCCAGCAATTGCACTACTGGGTATTTACCCCAAAGTTACAAATGTAGGGATCCGAAGGGGTACGTGCACCCCGATGTTTATAGCAGCAATGTCCACAATAGCCAAACTGTGGAAAGAGCCAAGATGTCCATCGACAGATGGATGGATAAAGAAGGTGTGGTATATATATACAATGGAATATTATGCAGCCATCAAAAGGAATGAGATCTTGCCATTTGCAACAATGTGGCTGGAACTGGAGGGTGTTATGCTGAGTGAAATAAGTCAATCAGAGAAAGACATGTATCATATGACCTCACTGATATGAGGAATTCTCAATCTCAGGAAACAAAATGAGGGTTGCTGGAGTGGGTGTTGGGGTGGGAGGGATGGGGTGGCTGGGTGATAGACACAGGGCAGGGTATGGCTATGGTGAGCGCTGTGAATTGTGCAAGACTGTTGAATCACAGATCTGTACCTCTGAAACAAATAATACATTATATGTTAAGAAAAAAAAAAGAAGATAGCAGGAGGGGAAGAATGAAGGGGGGGAATCGGAGGGGGAGACAAACCATGAGAGACGATGGACTCTGAAAAACAAACTGAGGGTTCTAGAGGGAAGGGGGGTGGGAGGATGGGTTAGCCTGGTGATGGGTATTAAAGAGGGCACGTTCTGCATGGAGCACTGCGTGTTATGCACAAACAATGAATCATGGAACACTACATCAAAAACTAATGATGTAATGTATGGTGATTAACATAACAATAAAAAAAATTTTTAAAAACACAGTATTTAATATAAAAGTGACATTTTTTTAGAAGATTTTATGTTATGAGGCTTTCAATGTGCTGGCTTCAGTGGTCTTTAATCTAATTAAATCATCTGGTATCAATACCATATAAAATATTTATCTCAGCATGCCAGTGACAGGGCGCTTCTCTGTTTTCCATGATAATGCAGTTACAATTTATAAGATCAAGCACTTTCATAATGCTCAATTTTCTATCTTTCAAAAATCATCACATTTAAAAATTAACTTATCTTGTAGGATTAATTTACTTTAAAAGACAAACGCTCATATATTCATTTAGAAAGCAGGAAGATAGGTGTTTTTATAATGGAAATATCTGCTTTACCCTTTTATACTTTACAATAACTAGCATTTGTTAAATGCTTATTTATATGTAATACATCTAAATATTTATATACACATTTTATCCTCATACCTACAACATGAGGTAGTTTATCTCCATTTTAGGATAAAGACAGTGACTGTGTCAGGATTTGAACACACCTTTGTCTGAACACATATCTCTTCACCTTTGGTAAAGAAGCAGGACCCCTAATTCTGCCCCCCCCCCACACCATCATTCCTGGACTCTGTCCTTGTTTCATAGGACTAATTAATATTGGACCTTCAGCTTGTCACCTGATGCCCCCACTCTGTCACCCTCCCTCCCCAAGTACGTTTAAGGAAAAGTAATAAAATGAGTTTCCTTTCAGTAATTGGAGAGGTTTAGAACTGCAAATTGGCCACAATTTTAAATTTCAACATTTAGCACAGTTTTGCTAGAGTATACATTCTCTGTAGCCATAAACAAATGCACTGAGGGAAAACTCAGAGACCTTGATTGTTGTATTTCTCTTCTATTTCTTTATTCAAACTGCAAAGTTGCTCTACTTTGTTTCTTCCTTCCTTTCTTCCTCCCTCTCTTTCTTTTCTTCTCTTCTTTCTTCTTTTTCCTTTCTTTTCTTTCTTTTCTTTTTTCTTTTCTTTCTTTTCCTTCCTTCCTTCCTTCCTTCCTTCCTTCCTTCCTTCCTT
>NC_058416.1:8174477-8220485 GCF_002201575.2 Neomonachus schauinslandi
TTCCTTCCTTCCTTCCTTCCTTCCTTCCTTCCTTCCTTCTTTCCTTTAATACTGGCCAGATTATATAATTTCTTTGGAGTGTTTATTGTTCATTACTCACTAGAAGACAGTGTTTCCCATGTTAAAAGGCACTCTTCGGATAATTACGTAGAAGACCTCTCATAAAAACAGAATAAACAGAATAACAATGCACACCCTTTCACTTTACACTTGATGCCTTTCTTAGCTTCTTATTAGCTTCGAAAAGCATCTGAAAGATGCTCTGGCTCACGTCTGTGTGTCTCTCCTTCTCTACCTGGATTGAGATGCACCTCCTCCGTGATACGATTTCTAACCACACACCTGGAAATAAGGTGTTAAATTACCCCCTCAGGTCTGCTGGTGTTCTTCCTACACATTTGTGTTTAGCACATTGTGTTCTAGTTAGTTATTTACTTGTTGGCTCCTTACTGATCTCCACTCCCACAGTAAAATATTATTAAAAACACATGTGAATACTTATTATGAGATAATATCAGCATATGGTTTGTTTGGCTTTAACTCAGTTCTACATGGGTTTATTTAGTGTTATAGATTCTGCTTTTTAAACTTTAAAAAGGTATTTATATTTTAAGTAAATTTAAGATAATAAATTTTGAAAACGCAAACATATAAGAAAAGGAAGTTTGGTAGAGTGGAAAATGAATAAAGCTTTGTGTTAGTTTGCAAATTTGGAAGTTCCCTGGGTGAAATCTGAAACTGGCCCCTTTACATAGAGGGCAAGGAGATACCCAAGAATGAGGCAGGCCACCCCAGGTTGGTAGGTGGCAAGTTTAATGAGCAAGGGAACTCACATACAAGACTTGTCTTGGGAAGCCACAAGACACGTACATCTCACACACACCCAACCCCCGCCAAATCTTAAAAGTTCATAGCGAAGCCATAACGGGGTTCAGTCACATTCAGTCCAGATGATCTCAACAACACATTGCTCTCTCCAGACCGTGTGCTTGAAACAGCTCTGCCTACAGGCCGCGTGGGTGGAAGGTACCTTCCAAGGATGGGGGAGGGTGAGGTCCAGCTCTCAGTCAACTGATGGTGGTCTCCTCACAATGACCTCACCCAACATCTGGGTTTACATCATGGCTTTGCCATTTACTAGCTGTGCAACCTTAGACAAATTATTTAATGTCTCATGGAGAAGGGTACCTCATTGGACAGAGAGAAGAGTCATCAAGATGGGCCCACATCCTAGGGCACAGTAGGTTCTTCACACAGTCAGCTCCTCTCTCAAGCTCCTTTAAATTACAAAGTAGGTGCAATTGGCCACACATGACAAAATCATATGTTAGGACCCTTTTTTGAACCCTCTGAGCACGGATCCTTCTCTTAGCTTGTGGAAAATAATGCCTATATCATAGGATTGTTGTGACAGTGAATAGAAATAAAATACACAAAGCTCATGGCTTTGTAATTACAGAGGAATCATGACAGCAGTACAATGCAAAACAGACAGAACACTCTTAGAGGATAAAATACTCTTTGTTCAGCGCATCCATAGCCATTATGGATATTTACTTATATTGTGAAAATCATATTTCTAAAGGTTTCAAATAATTCCAATAATTATGGGAATTATGTTATATATACTATTGACAAACAAACTGTCTAAATACTCTGTTGAATACAAGTGAGTTCCTGTTAATTTCACAATGGATATTCTTAACCAATATGGCTATTTACATTTATTAATATGCAGCTGAAAAACACAGAAAAAAATGCGTCAGTTTACTTTCTTTCTAAAATTACTCCTTCCACAAAGCAGTGTGAATTAATTTTTGTCCAGGATGAATCATTTCATTCAGTCATTAGTATAAATCCCACACATTTGTACTGGAATTCAGAGTATTCTAATGTAATGCCTAAGAATACAGAATATAGTTTTTTAGCCGGAACATCTTGATTTTCAGTGCACAGTCTGCCATGTTTTAAATGCCTTGTCTTGCAGAAGTTATTTTAACTTCTCTAAGACCTAACTTCTTTTTCTATAAATTCAGATCAATATACCTCATGAAGTTGCTATTTGAGGATTTAATAAGATAGCTCACAGAAAGTATCTAGAATATGTATTTGAAGCATAGTCCTCACACTGTTTTCTGAAACTCTTTGCGTTTTGAACACGGCTATGGATTAAATTGTGCCCCTCTTCAACTCTCATGTTGGATTCCTCATGCCCCAATGTGATGGTATTGGAGATGGGGCCTCTGGAATGTAATTAGGTTTAGATGAGGTAATGAAGGTGGGGCCTCAGGATGGGAGAAGTGCTCTTGTAAGAAGAAATCCCAGAGTTTGTTCTCTTTCCCTCTGCTCCCCCCCCACACAAAAGAAGTCACGTGAGCACACAGTGAGCTGGTGGCCATCTGCAAGACGGGAAGACGGGAAGACAGCTCTACCAAGAACCTGACCATGCTGGCATCTTGATTTTGGACTTCTAACCTCTGGAACTATGAGAAAATAAGTGTCTGTTGTTTAAGTTACTTAACCTATGGTATTTTGTCATGGCAGCCCAAGCTGACCAAGACAGATACTTTTAGATTTTGTTATTATTAGCAGAAATGGTGGTGATTGGTAGTGGATATAGTTGCAGTGGTAGTAATATTAGGTGAAAACAAGTTACATGAATGGGAATAGAAACTTGAGGGATTGGAGCAGATAAAGTATCATTTGCAAAGTGGGATGTATATAGGTTTTCAATATTTATCTCCTTTTTGTTAGTGGATTTAGAACACTAGTTGAAGTAGGAAGACTCTCTTTGAATGGTATTGAGACCAGATCCCTGGCAATACGGTTTCTGTTTGTTCCTACAGAAGAATGCTTTCTCCTATGCACTTAGCACTTCATTGCTCGTAGCTTAGGAACCATGATGATGTCAAATGAAGCCTTGTAATATTCATGGAAATACAGAAACACACTCACTGACTGTAATACCCCTTTTGTGTGACTACAGTTATTTTCTATTAAAATGTCAAAATGAGTTAAATATAAGTTGGAAGGCATAAGTGTTTCCACTTTGGCACTCAGTATTACTATGGAATAAATATGATAATGGATAATAAGGAAAAAAGAGTGGGTATTTTCATTAATATATTATCCATTTGCTATTACATTAAAAGAAGCAACCACATAAAGATAAAAATTATTGTTGAAGACTTGATTCAATGGACTGTTTACCAAGCAGAGGCCCTTAAATTATTAGTTTCTTATTTTAGAATAATGTTAGATTTATAAAATACTTGCTAAAATGGTGCAGAGAGTTCCTAAATAGAATTTATCCAGCTACCCCTAATATTAACATTCTAAATAACCATGGTACATTTTTCAAAACTAAGAAATTAACATTGGTAAGATACTATCAGTTAAAGTAAAGAGTTTATTTAAATATCACCAGTGTTTCCACCAATATCTTACTCTGTTTGGGGATCCAATCCAGGATACCACATTGAATTTAGTTGTCCTGTTTCGCTGGACCCCTCTGATCTTTGATAGTTTCCTAGTCTTTTTTTGCTGTTCATGATCTCAACAATTTTGAAGACTACTGACCAGGTATTTTGCAGTGTGAAAATCAATACACAAAAATCTCACTTAAAATGGGAGTCAGGAGGCCAGAAGGGGGAGCCCTCGCTCACTACCATTCTCAGTTACAGACCTCCACAGGAAGAGATGCACCACCTGGCAAGGCCAATACAGCCTTACCACTCCAACAGAAGGAAGGAACATTTCCTCCTTGCCTGGCAACTCAGCCCTTGAAAAACTGTCATCACCCTGGACCCTCCGGTAGACTTGTTCAAAACAATTCTTCTCAACTTCCTCCTTTCTCTTTATAAAGTAATGTCCCTCTCCTTTGCTGTTGGACTTGCCTGTGGCTTTCGCTATAGCTTGCTTATCCTGACTTGCAAATCTTCTGCCATTCCCAAATAAACTCATCTCCTGGTAAAATAACTGGCTGTCTTACTTTTAAAGTGGACAGCGACATATCCGCAGATCTGTACCTGCGGTGAAACTGAATAAAAAAACCGCTTTTAAAATGAAGTCAAAGGCCAGTAGGGGGAGCTCTCACACCCTACCACTCAACAAGAATAAACACTGCATTCCCAGTAGGAAGATGCCTATATCTACTACCCCAGCAGAGGACCTTGTCAGGCAACATCCCAGACAGTGAGAGAGGTCACAACTCAGCCAATAAAGAGCCACTATACGCTGAACTCTCAGTTTACTCCAATGGACTTGTTTATTATAACAGCCCCTCCCAACAGCCCCTTTTCCGCTATGAACTAGGTGTTCCTCTCCTTTGTTCTCTGGACTTGCCTGTGGTTCACTATAGCTTGCTTGTCTCAAATTGCAATCCCTCTACTATTCCCAAATAAACCCATTTTGCTGGTAAAATAGCTGGCTGTTTCATTTTCATGGTCAACAGTACAAAGTTCCTCAATTTATGTTTGTCTCAATAAGTTATTTTTGATATTTCAAAAGTCTAATGAAAATCTCACAGTAAAGCGATTAAAAATTGTTTATTGGGAAAAATAACATAAACGCATCATAGCTATTTGGACTAGTTCTATTTTGATTAGAGATCTAGTTGAATTGTTAAAGTACTAAAAGAATAATTTAATAAATGCTAATAAAGGCAGAGGTTTTTCGTTTTATTTTCCTGTTTGATGTAGATTTTCAAAACATTTGCTTTGTCATCAGAGTAAATAATAAAAAGGGCCCTGGTGCTGAGACTTTGTGAATATCACTGTGTGTCAACGTGAAGTCAAATTCAGCATGAATCAGCATTCTAAAAACAACCTTCATACTAGCCGCATAAATCAGTAGAAGCATGAGGGAATCACTTCTTTGTTACTGTTCATCACACAGGATTTTAATAGTGAACTATGTTCTGCTTTAGGCCCTAGAAGTGATGCCTTATATAATAAGCATGTTGGAGAAATTCCAGGGAAGAGCAGCAAAAATGCCTGTTTGAACCCAGGAAATCATGCTTCTGAGAGAAAAAAAAAATAATAAAGGAGTAGGTTTTATTTTTGCTTACAAATGAAAGGTATGAATTCTTCAAGTGCATGAAAAAGAATCACATAAATGAAATTAGGTACCTTATTTTTATTTTTGTCCCATGAGACAAAATAAATAAATGCCCTTCATTAAGCAGTATGTGGGAGGGGATGGTGCAGTCTCTTCTGAAGATGCAGGGACCATTTGGCTGGTTAGCAACAGAACTTACCGCTGGCAAGAAGATGCACTTTCCTCCTGTTCTGTCCCTTAGCTGATGACACTCTTGCCTGTCCCCATCATTGCTCAGGAAGCTGCTTCACTCTCTCCTGAGGGATTGACTGATTCCACCTTCTCTTTCAGAGTTATCTCCCAAACATGCCCGTTGTCTCACCAAACAGGTCCTGGGTATGCTTCAGGGTTTCCTTCTAGAAAATTCCACGTTGTTGCCAGGACTCCAGAAATCCCCATGATCCCCAGATGTACCACAGCCTCACTTTCCACTGCATGAGCCAGCTGGCTAGCTTGCCATAATTTAAATACCCTCTTAATTCCTTTCTATCTGATGGAAACCCCTTTACCTCATAGCAATCCTTTTTCCTTAGTGCTTTCTTTTTTCAAGGTGATTTTACACAAAGGACATCCTTTTTCCATTTAGGACTCACTGTGAAATAAATGGTGATTTCTTGGCTTTAGTTCATAGCCATAACTATGTTATTTAGCTAGGACTCATTCACAAGCTCTACCTTAACCCGAAGTCAGATATAATGGACCTTTTCCATCATGTTGACCTCTTCACTTCAAATAGGATTTGGTTAGAAATTTGGAAGAATTTCTGATTGTAGACACTGTTAACCCTGAAGGTCCACTGCACTAAAGGAAGTCACAAAAATTTCATCTCTGGAAATTTTAAAGCATATAGAAGTGGCATATCTGGGAGCAGCTTATATTTGTATTCCCTTCTTAAAGTTAAGATACCATATGAATGATAACTTGGGATATAGAATTCAATTATTTATTTATAACTTGTATCAGATGAACAAATAAGCAAAAACAAATAAGCAAAGCCCATCCAGGAATAGTTACTGCAGGCTTATGAGCAACTGCAAGTGCATCATCCTGGGTCTCTGTCCTCCCACAAAATATGTATGGTACTAGTGAAAGGCACACTTTGTTTTTGTAAAAAAATAGTTACTACGCAGCCTAACGCTGTGATGCACTGATGAATTTAGCTTTGGCTATCATTTCAACATAGACATGAACGTTGGCATCTTTCAATTTAACTGCTGTTAAACATACACCAATACCAGAGTCACTCCCATCCATTCATTCAAAAAATATTGGAGAGCTTTATGTTCTGTGGATACAGTAATACAAATAAATAAATACAAAATACATACATAAAGTAAATGATAACAACCACCACCAAGTTTCTATCCTTACAGAAACAAAGTTCCTGCTTTGTTTCTGTATCCCAATGGATAGACAGGTGATAGCAGATAAAGAAGTGCATTTGTAAGTTGTCTTTTCAACAGGGCTAAGTGCTGTGCAGGGAATCATAGTACAAGGATGGTGAGCTGTCCATTCAGTCCTAGAGGAAGGAAGAGGAGTGACAGGGAATATCTGGGGATACAGCATCAGTCAGGGGGAACTGCAAGCACAAATCCCAGATGTGCGAGCTTGCCTGAACTACTCCAGGAACTGCAGGAAGGCCAGTATGGAGGGCAGTGAACCAGAGTAAGGCCGGAAGGAGATCAGAGCAGAAAGATACAGGAGATCCAGGCCAGGAAAGCACCTTGGCTTTGAGACTACAATCAGATTCAGAATGTGAAGCAGTATCAACTCTATAGGGGGTTAAGGTGGACATTCTTTTTTTTTTTTTTAAGATTTTTGTTTATTTATTTGACAGAGAGAGAGAGAGAGCAGCAGAAGGAGAGGGAGAAGCAGGCTCCCCGCTGAGCAGGCAGCTCGATGTGGGACTCGATCCCAGGACCCCAGGATCATGACCTGGGCCGAAGGCAGACGCTTAATGACTGAGCCACCCAGGCACCCTAAGGTAGACATTCTTAAGTAAACTGAAACCTAAGCAATTTAGGATTCTTAGATTAAGCAAAAGTTACAAATGAAATCAATTTTTAAAAATAACTGTATAGGGCCAAGACTATGCCAGACCAGTTGGGTGACTGGGTATTTCAGGTTGACTTCTATTAAATGCATAGGTTTTTCAAGTTCCCTGTCTTCTCTAAACGGTAAAGACTTGAAGCTGTCGTTGCAATGTCTATGCTCTGTGGCTTTTATTTCCCCAAACTGGGAGTGTAGACTGCTAGAATTTGATACATCCATTGTGGGTCCTCCTCCGTACACACTTGCAACTCTGGACTATTTCAGTCTGCTGAGTTCTCTGAAATAAATGCAATGGCTCTCTGATAAATGTAAAACCCAAAATGTTTTTCTCTTCATGGATACTTATTAGAAATACCTAAGGGCATCTGGGTGGCTCAGTCAGTTAAGTATCTGCCTTCAGCTCAGGTCATGATCCTGGAGTCCTGGGATTGAGCCCCACATCAAGCTCCCTGCTCAGTGGGGAATCTGCTTCTCCCTCTGCCCCTCACCCCACTCTCGTGCTCTCTCTTTCACTCTCTCTCTCCCTCAAATAAATAAAATCTTAAAAAAAATAAGAAATACTTAAGAGTATGAAAGATAAGGGGGGAAAAATAAACAAGCCAAAGGTAACACTATAAAGGTGTTATAAAGGGCACCAAGCAGTCCACAGTGTAAAAAGGCAGAAAAGCAGAGCATATTGCTGGGGATGTGGAATGTATATGGATTTTCTTAAATAGTCTACAAGTCTAAGTACATTTTTTTATCTAGTAACTTAATTTAGCAGAAAACTAACTAATACCTCATAAGGTCTAAGAATCCCTGTCACTAATTCAAGGGTTTTAAGTGTCATAAAAATATTTTTACTGTCCATTTCTGTTTTAGGTTTAATCTGTAACTGAAAAAAGCAGAGGCAGAAGTGAGACACCGAGGATGAGAGGACACAGAGACACATTTGTATATGGCTGTCCATTTATATTTATGCATACATGCACATGTACGTACAACTAGATTTTTAAAATTTCAGTTTATGCATGTATATAAATAATACACATAAATATATATGCATCTCTCCCTGTGTAAACACACTTATTTATACATCACAGGACCAAAAAATTAAAAACTTTCCTTTCTCACTGGGGCATAATTTAAGCTCATCTTTACGAGAAAGTTCTCACCAACTCTGTAAGGGAAGCGCTCTAGACAATTCACATTGTCTAATGCAATATATAAACACCGCTGTATTAACATTGAGATGACATTTAAAGAGCAATATCTAAATCCCGATTTTTCCCATTTCATGTAGTTGGAGTGACCAAAATGAACGTGTTAGTCTTTTCCATTTCTACTATCTCATTTCCACTTTATCGAAATTATCCCCCCCAAAATCATGAAATTCACAAGGGCAAACGATGATTCCACAGTTCTCAACAGTGCCAGTCTGTGAGGAGGCCAAGTGTTGTTTTTTTTTGCCTGAATGCATATAGGTCTCTTGACTGCGTTTATCTACTGGGCCACCGATGAAATACCAGGAGAGAATACACACATGGTTTAGAGTCCCAGCCAGATATGAAATGCTTCACTGCAGTAGCCAGTTTTAGGTTGAGAGTGTGAAATTGTCATCATTATCATGAGAATGAAAGCAAGTTGTACATCAGACCTGCTGAGCACTACCCTGAGCAGGTGGCTGTTTTGGGAAACAAATCACAGTGCTGGGAGGATTCTCACAATGATACTCTTTCAGATCCTTGCTTTCAGACAACCCAACACTGACATGACGGAGTACAAAAATCCTTTCCCTTCGCTTCACATCGCCAGGAAAGAACCATGTGTTCTGAGTTTTAGTTCCTCCACAATCAGAATATTCTTTGGCTCTCTATCAATGTGTGCTTTTTGAAATTCATGGTATTTTACTTTCTTCAGTCAGTTGGACAGGTGTAACTCAATAATCAGTAAGAGTGGTATTCCATGAACAACCAGTTTGTTTTTATTTTATGGACCCAGTTAGTGTAGGGTCCAATCATGCCAAGAGTTTCGGGATCACAGTTTCAAACGGATGCTTTGACCAGTAAGTAAAAGTCAAATGGCCAAATCAAAACTGAACATATTTCCTTTTCATTTTACTTCTCCTGGGTTTCTTATTTTCTCCGTTTGGTAAGCATATTTTTAGTCACACAAACTTCAAATCTTGGTGTTGCCGTTGACTTCCCTTCCTTTATCTAAATCATCCCCAAATCTATGGGCAAAACCCAGAAGAGAGATGCCCCTGTGGTATACCGTGAGAATGACTTGAATTGAGGGAGAAAAAAAAAAATCCACATCTAGGAAAGAAATAAAGACTAAATATAAAAATGGTAGAGGTCCTTAAAAATCAGAAGGAGTTTTCTTTTACTTTTTTAAAATTATTTAAATTCAATTTAGTTAACATATGTTGTATTACTAGTTTCAGGGATAGAATTTAGAGATTCATCAGTTGCATATAACACCCAGTGCTCATTCCATTGAGGGCCCTCCTTAATGCCCATCCCCCAGTTACCCCATCCCCCCCACTCCCCTCCCCTCCAGCAACCCTCAATTTGTTTCCTAGAGTTCAGCATCTCTTATGGTTTACCTCCCTATTTTTCATCTTATTTTATTTTTCCTTCCCTTCCCCTATGTTCATCTGTTTTGTTTCTTAAATTCCACATATGAGTGAGATCCTATGGTATTTGTCTTCCTCTGACTGACGTATTTCACTTAGCATACCTCCAATGGAGCTTTTATTTGCTGCAGCAGAAAATGGGAGCCAAATATCAGTTAATTAAGGGAGCGGTATTATAGAAATAATATTTAAAGAATACCAGAGCAGCGGCAGGGTTAACAATGAATACAAAAATATCCTCAGGTAATTAGTACATTCCCACCAGACAAAGAGATTAGAACTCAGCCAAGGTTGAAGACAGTGGGAACAAAGAAGATGAGCCCAAGATGAAAAACATTACAGGGGAAATTTATAGCTTCACAATGAACTAAATATGAGTGAGGGGGAATGGTTTAAAACTCCATCTAAATTTTCATACCTTCATGAATAAATGAATGATGGCATTTACGCAATTGTCGGAAAGCCTGAGAAATGACTTTAGTTGTAGGTTTGTTGAGTTTGATAGGACATTTAAACGTTTGCATTATGAAAACTGCTCTGGACAAAGTTATAAACTGCAGCCTTCCTGTAAAATGAATGCTTTCCAGTCTACCTCTTATTAACTATATCCTCCTCAAGAAACCATTATCTTACTTCAGTTTCTTGATATAAATTTGCAGACTCATCCAATGTTGATTCCTTGCCTGCTACTCAACATTTAGTACGTTTTCGTTTTAAAACTATAAAGTTTACTATATTTAAAATATCAAATCAGCAAACATGTTTCCATTACTTCTGTTTCAAATGGGTTTATCAAGTTGGCTTAAGTCTACATATCTTTTGAATTTTCTTGAGTGAAATACATCAACCTAAAATAGATTATCCAATGCCCCTAATAATCCATTGCTCTTAAATGTAAAGATAATATTCAAATGTTGGTCTCAAATAAGGGACTTATACTACAGTTTTGATTGATGAGAGTTCTCTGGTAATAAACCTGATTATAACTGAAGTTACTGGTCTTATTTCAGGAGGCCATAAGAAGATGACAGATTTGATAATTAGTTTAAGGAATTACCAAAAATACCAATTATAAGTAAAGTTTTGTAAAGATCTAAAAGAAATTATAGAGCTTATAGGGTCTGTAGTCACTAAAATGAAATTCTCTTTTTTAATATATGTACTACACACCATATCTTATCTTGAAGTTACTGTGCATCCTTCCAATCAAAGACTTTAACGTATTTAATACATTTTTTTTTGCCTGAATTAGCAATATCCAGTTAATTTTCAAATTTTAAATTTTGCATCCATAGTATAAAACATCATGTATAACATTACAAAAACTTTCACTTCCCATTATACGATTGAGCTTTACCCATGTTGATATGCTGTACTTTTTTGCTTATTGATTTGTAGCAATTTAAAAATGTATTTTAATTTTAAGTCCTTTATCAGGTAGATGAGTTGGAAACACGTTTTGTAGCTTGACTTTTCATTTTTATAGTTTAGTTTTTCATGAAAAAGTTTTTAATTTTAACAGTCAAATTTGTCATTTATTTCCTTTACAGTGGTATGTTTATGACTTGTTTATTAATAGAAATGCATAATCCACTTATATTTATGTGGTTACCGATACATTTAAATTTTTCACCATCTCATTTTTTTGTTTCCCTTTTTAATAATTTACTCTTTTCCTACTTTGTAATGGATTAGTAAAATTTCTTAGAGTGCCTCCTCCTTTTTCCCTTAGCAGCCTTGGAAACTCTTTTCATCCCACTCCTTACAAATATCCATCTAATTGACAAATACATTTAATCACTCATGCATAACATCTCCCTTACTTTTCATCTTCTCTACTAAAAACTGATGGGATCTCACTTTAAGAAGTACTGTTCTAGTGGCCTCCCATCTGATCCTTACCTTCACATTGTTTTATTCCACTACAACTTATACACTATTGCACAGGAAATGTCTTAAAGCACAGCTCTGGCCATATATCTCTTTGGACCAAAAAAACAACAACAAACCTTTAAATGCTTCACCACTGCTCACTGCTTATAAAAGAAATCTTGAATTCTGAAGCTTGCCATTCAAGAACTTTCATGAACTAATCACAAAGTCTAATGAAATACTTGTCAATTCTCCCATTAAATCCTCTCCGTAAGGGCACCAGGGTAGCTCAGTCAGTTAAGCGGCTGCGTTCAGCTCAGGTCATGATTCCAGGGTCCTGGGATTGAGCCCCGCATCTGGCTGCCTGTTCAGTGGGGAGTCTGCTCCTCCCTCTCCTTCTGTCTCCTCCCC
Organism: Neomonachus schauinslandi; assembly: GCF_002201575.2. Lineage (NCBI taxonomy): Eukaryota > Metazoa > Chordata > Mammalia > Carnivora > Phocidae > Neomonachus > Neomonachus schauinslandi. The sequence continues at coordinate 8,186,527 of NC_058416.1, forward strand.
CCTGCTCATGCTCTGTCTCTCTCTCAAATAAATAAATAAAATCTTTAAAAAGAAATCCTCTCCTTAAACTGCATTGGTTTACTCATTACCCCCTTGAATATATTTGCTTTTGTTTCTTTGTTTGCATCATATTCTTTATCTGAAATCCCCTTATTTTTCAATTCATGCTCTTTAGAATCCTACCTACCTTTTGAATCCTATCTTGTCTTACTTCTCTCATGGGCATTTCCTAGATCAAACCAGTGAAAAAGGATGTCTCTTTACCCTGTTTTCCTTTATAATTTATTCTATGCTGTCTTTTGAAAATTAATCTCCCTTATTGGATTGTAATCTCCTTCAGAGAATGAGCAATGCCTTATGTATCACGGTATTCCTCTCCCATCCCTAAACTCATTCATAGCAAAGAGACTACTTAAAAATTGTTGGATTAATAAATCAATACCTTATATTTATACACAGTAGTCCCCCTTATCCCCAGTTTTACTTTCTATGATTTGAGTTACCCAACCGCGGTCCAGATGCAGGTAATCCCCCTTATGACGTATCATCAGGAGGTCAATAGTAGCCTAAGCTATGTCACAATGCCTACGTCATTCACCTGACTTCAACAGGTAAGCATTTTATCATCTCACCTCATCACAAGAAGAAGGGTGAGTATAGTACAATAAGGTATTTTGAGAAAGACCACATTCATATAAATTTTATTACAGTGTACCGTTATAATTGCTATATTTTATTAATAGTTATTGTTGTTACTCTCTTACTGTGCCCCTTTATAAATTAAACTTCATTGCAGGAAAAAACTGAATATACATAGGGTTAGATACTATCCGTCGTTTTGGAATCCCCTGGGGGCCTTGGAATGTATCCCCCTGGTTAAGGGGGACTACTGTAGTCTTACAATTTCCAAGGTGGGCACTTACTCCAGACCACACATTGGTCTAAATATTTAAAGTGTATCAACTCATTTCATCCACAAAACAATGCTTTTTGGCTCTACCATTGCATTGTGTTACACATGACAGAGGCACAGAAATGTTAAAAAGAAAAAAGACACTAACAGATACAGAACCAAATCCTAATAATCTAGCTTCAGAGCCTATATTTGTAATGACTACATTACCTCCTCATGCATCATGTCTTTTGAGTCTTAAACAAGCAAGGTATCAATGTATTGATTTTAAAGATGGGAAAACTTACACCAAGATAGGAAGACAGGCTGAATTTCTCCAGGGATAAACGACTGGGCCTGGCAGGGTTGGTGGGGGGGGAGGGGGAGGGATGCTAAAAACAAAGAAAAGGGCTAAAAGAGAGGTACTATACGTTTGTTTCTGTATTATTATTAATTTTTTTTAAGTCACCTATGTGTGGGAAATGCCTCTTTCTCAGTCTTGGCTCACACACCCCTTCCCATTTGTTTTTTGTTCACCTAAATCATACAGAAACATGTCTTAAGTAGCTACAAGAAAGTCATGGTTCTCAAGAACTGGAAACCAGACAGTGAACCAGAATCACCCATTTATTCTGATATACTGAAAATTTCAACACAGTTGCAACACCGCAAGTCCTAAAACTCAGTAGACAGAAGAAACCAAAATAGAAAAAGAGAAGGTCTGCAACTTTACTTTCCTCCTTCTGAAACCTCAGGAACCTAAGGCCAACACTGGGTTTGTTGCTGATTAAACCCACAAAGAGATCTTTTATCCATGTGCTTATTTATAAATAAATTCTTGCCCCCAAACAAATCCAAAACAGGACCCCCAAAGTACCCTTTTGAACAAGCTTTGTATCCTTTCATCTTAAATACACAAATCTTGTGCAGTAATAAGTGATTAAAAAAAAAAACAGGAGTAAAAGAAAATGTCAAGATCTAAACTAAATGGTATTTGTGAGCATGGGCACCTTGAAGCCCAAGGCCCTAATCCGCACTCAGTAGCAAGACAGAAGCATCTCACCTCCTAGCATGAAAAAGACTTGAAAGCTCCAGGAGTTCCAAAGGCAGAGAAGAACAAGCTTAGAGGATGACTGCTTTCAAACGTCTAAAGCTCCCTTGAAATGCACCATCTTCAGCAAGAGTCTTCACTCAGAAAGAAAGTGAATTTCTTTGCAAAAAGTACACAGTGTTTCTTCTTCATTTTACAATTTTCCTATCATTTCCCCCAATTTAATTTTGGCCACTGTTTAAAAAATGTACTGGCTTTCTGTTTAAGAGCTACATAATCCAATTTGGGTGGTTTGTTGTAGTATTATTCTAATTTGATGGTTTAACCTGACCTTTTCTCTTGGGTCAGCATTCTGGGCATTGTTTCTATCAGATGTGAATAATAATAAGTAGCAGCTTAAGTTCTTATTACGGCCCTCACTGTTCTGAGGGATTTATAAATATTAACATAGTTTAAAACACACCCAAACCCAATGAGGTAGGCAATATAATTAACCTTCTTTACAGAATGGGACACTCAGGTGGAAAAGTTAAGTAACTTACTGAAAGTTTGGCACAGTACTAAATATGGTTATAGTTTGCTCAGTTGACTTCCTACCTCTACTGTCTCTCTAAGCTATTCTGCACGCTGCCATCAAAATGACCATACTAACAATTTCTCGATTTCATGACACATTTGACGGATTCTGTTGGCATACAGGTAAATTCTAACAACATAAGGCTAGCATCCAAAGCCTTCCACACAATCCCTACCCCAACTTCTCCACCTATCCCCACTTCTTTTTAGTCAAACCAAACCCTCTAGGGACTCACAATGACTTGCCAACATTCTTTTTTTTTTTTTTAAACAGCTTTATTAAGGTATCACTAACAAAAATTGTATATATCAGAGGTGTACAACTTCGTGTTTTGATATATATGTATAAACTGTGAAATGATCACCATTATCCAGATACTTAATATATCTATCACCTCACAGTGATCATTTTCTTCTATTTTGTTGTTGCTGTTGTGAAAACACTTAAGATCTACTGTCTTAGCAAATTTCAAGTATACAATACAGTATCCTTAACCATAGTTGCTATTCTGTACATTCAAAACTTTTCTTTGTGCTTTCCAGATGTCCTGACATCTGGACAAACTGATAACTTTTTCCTATCAATGTAATACTTAGTTTTCAAGGAAGGAAATTTTGGGTAGATCAACCTTATCTGCTCATCATAATGCCTTGGCTTCAAATTACAAAAATATGACCCATCATTCCCACATTCTAAAATTTGATCCACAGATTCATCTGCATTCATAACAATGTTATGTGTGTAAATAAGGTATATATTGCAGAATTGCTGATAGGAGCAAAATATTAGAAGTAATACCAATACCCATTTATAAGGTAATTGTTAAGCTATGATACATCTACACAATGGAATAAGAAAGCTTTCTAGGTACTGATGTGAAAATATCTATAGGTATACATTTTGGGTGAGAAGAGAAAAATTCAAAATATATAGCCATATTTTCGTGGATCTCTGTAAGAAACACTAGCACTACAAAGAAGAACTTTAAAAATTGGTTTCTACTACAGGACTGAGGAGTAGGGTCTACAATGATGAGGGTAGAAGAGAAGCTTCTCAATTTATAAATTATGTGCCAGTAATATTCCTTACCTGTCTGGCAAGGAATATGAAAATGTGACCAACAAGTGTTTTATGTTTTACAGAGATATTTTTGTCTTTAAAAGAAAATTTAGGGGCACCTGGGTGGCTCAGTTGGTTAAGTCTTCAGCTCAGGTCATGATCCTGGGGTCCTGGGATCGAAACCCGCATTGGGCTCTGTGCTCAGCAGGGAGTTTGCTTCTCCCTTTCTCTCTGCAACTCCCCTCAACTCGTGGGTTCTTGCTTTCTCTCTCTCAAATAAATAAATAAAATCCTTAAAAAAGAAAATTTACATGGATAGCCATTAAAGATTCTTGGTCACATTTGTGTTTTAGAATGGTTAATTCTGGCGGTGGGGTGTAGAGTAGTTTAATGAGGAAAAGCCTGAGGCAGCGTGATCCCTTAGCTCTCTTTGCTCTTAATAACAGTTAATACACATTAAACAGCTTTGAATGTCAATCACTCTCTCACTTAATAGTCACATCAACACTGTGGTGGCTACTCTTATTATTTCCATTTTACCGATGATGCAACTGAGGCTCAGGGAAACTACTAGCCTAGCAGGACCGAGGACAGCATCTGCATGGGGGAGGGTCCGGTGTGGGGGCAGAAGGAAGGAGGGGGAGGGTTGACATTTAAAGGAAATGGAGAGAGAGGATTCGGAGGAAGACAATCAGAAAGGCAACAGGGTAACTAGAGAGTGAAGCATCCCAGTGATTAAGAGTAGGAATACAAAGAATGGCCTAGAAAGGGAAAAATGAATTATCTAGGATGCAGATTTTAAGTATCCCTAAGGGAGAAAATTAAAGACAATATGTAGCCTGCTTAAAAAAAAATGACACTAAAAATGAGACACCAGGTCCATGGTGGTCTCTGTTGCAATCTAGATGCCACAGGACTTGCTATAAGGCTTCTGTTTCTCCTCACTCTTTCCATATTTATCTTTCACGTATGTTCTCATATATCAAAATAACATTTCTATTCTCAAAATGCATTTTTCTGACTCAGAAGATATATGGGAAAAGAGACTACCTACCTAGTATTTCAATAAAATAATGATAGCCCTGTAACTTTACGGTATTTTTCATATGTCACAATCATAAAACATCAAATTGAACATGACAGTTTTATTTTAAAATCTCTGCTTAGATACAAGTCCTTCTTTAAAATCTTTCAATCATGCCTTTGGAAAAAATAGTAATACAGAAAGCTTTCTAAGGAGCTTATTTTTACTGGAAGCCATATCTCTGATACATCTTGGACACGTTGGACTATAATGTCAATGCACTTTTAAGACATACTGCTGTAAAAATCATATAAAAGCAGAGAGAATCCCCTCTGCAAAAGAGATTTTATCGGCATCTTGGCCAGGTAATATTGATGATATCTTTGAAATGTGTTTACCAGATATAGGTCATAAATTATTCCTTGTTCAAAAACATAAAATCAGAAGTAGAAGTTTCCATGTTTGTGTAAAATTCACCCTCTTCTAGACACAGAGCAATAATCCAGCTCTTCTTAATATGTGTTACTCTAGTAAGTGCTCAATAGTTAGCTGGTTGCATAGATTCCTAATTGCAGTTCAATCAGCAGAGCACTTGATAGATGCCACCATGTTAGATGCTGGAAAATATGACAGTGAGTAAATCTGGACTTGAGGACCTTGCAGCCTAGTGGGGCAGCCCAGCACACAAAAAAATAAATTTCTCTGAAGATTGCACCATGATAGCGATACTCACAGGGTGGTCTGTGACCAAGAGGGGCACCTGACAGAGCCTGGGGAGGCAAGGCTGAATGAAGGAAGGGAGATTGAGTTAACAAGGCAACATCAGAGTCAGAAAGCAGAAGCAAGTCCAACATTCCAAAGTCTTCCATACACTCAAAGTGCGATACCCCTTATGAATCATTTTATCTGTCATTACTTGAATAGGATTTAAATGCTTCTTTCTTGTATGTTAGTGTGTATATTCTTTTGTCTGCATGGTATTTTTGATGGATTAATTAAGGGTATATGAAATTAATTCCTTGTTTCTTCAATCACTAACCAGCTAAATGATACTGGATAGCTTTCTGAACCACTTGGGCTTTCTTATTCTTTCCTGTAAAATGTAAAATGGAATTGAACTAAATCACTATTAAGAGTCCTTTTCAATTTGTTTTTTATTAAAAGTCTTTTTAAAACAAAAATCATTGTGATGTATTGTGGATACATTTGAATACAGAGGCCACATCTCTACCTTTTGTTGTTCAAATTTAAGAATAAGTAAGAATAATGATATGATAATTTTTACAAACATAATGATATCTATATTAACCATAAAAACTTCAAATGCCATCAAGGTGCAAAGAAGACAGAAAGTCTTCCACCAACTGGAAATAACTAATAATTATTAAAATAACCAACATTCTATATAGATTCTCTCTTCATGTATATGGATAAATGGATGGGTAGTCAGAGTTAATTTTATAAAAATGAGATATATTTAGTAAATCTATATTTTATAAGAGCAAAATATTCATTTCACTCCTCCATTTTAACATCATATATTTAGCAATTTGTACTCTATTAGTCACATTTGTGCATATCAACTGCTATGGCATTTTGTTTGCATTCTGCTCCTAACTGACTAAATGATCTAAAGATCAATGGATTCGATGCTTACTTACCAAGTCCCTTTAGCACAGATTCTCTATTCCTGAGGTTATCAGACTCACACGTTTCAGTGGACCAGACTTTATCAAGTTACTTAAGACGCATTTGCAGTGTATTCCGTGAGTTCTTACATCCTTAAATACGGCCACATGTCTTCTTTTTTTTTTTTTAAAGATTTTATTTATTTATTTGACAGAGACAGAGATAGCGAGAGCAGGAACACAAGCAGCGGGAGTGGGAGAGGGAGAGCAGGCTTCCCGCCGAGCAGGGAGCCCGATGCGGGGCTCGACCCCAGGACCCTGGGATCATGACCTGAGCCGAAGGCAGACGCTTAACGACTGAGCCACCCAGGCGCCCCCACATGTCTTCTTTATATTCACTGACTATTTGGCTGAATTAAATTTCTTGGTAAATGCTTGATTCTGGGAGACCTTGTAGACACTGTGCTGATTATGCAGATATTGAGTCTGGCACTGGTCCTTTCCCTGTCATCTCCATTTATTTTTTGGCAGGATTTAGTATTTCATTATTATCTTTCAAGAATTCTTTCAAGGTGTTATAAATCCTAAGATCTTTCATGTTTCGGAAGGTATGTCTGTTGCACTGACATTTGGATGAAGATTTGGTCAAGCATGATATTTTTTGGGTAGCATTTCCTATCACTCAGAACTCTGTAGGTATTGATAAATTATTTTCTGGAATCCAGAGATTTATTAAAATATATGAGGCTCATCTGAATGATCACATTCTAAGTCATTTTCTTTTCTGTTTGGAAATCTGAAGCACTCCAAATATTTAGTTTTTAAATAATATTTAAGAAAAGTTGAAGTATTATATTTAATAACAAAACACAGAAGTAATATTGTTAAAATCAGGAACATGATGAGAATGTTTATTATATATGTAATATATATAAACTTCCTAGCAAGTTCATTAATCAAGAAGAAAAGAAAGACTATATAAGGGTTAGAAAGATGTAAAAGAAACCATAATCGTCATTAGTTATGGAGATTCTATTGTCTACACTTAAAAAGCCAAGTGAATCATATCAAATTATTACAATATAGAGATTGCAACAGGTCAACCAACCATAAAATGAATACATGGTAATCAACTGCTTTCCAAATCACCAGCAACAAGATGGAGAAAATATGAGAGTAAAATATATGTCTTATAATGGCACTGAAAATATAAAACAGGAATAAATCTAAGAAAAGGAATTAAGACCATTATGGAGAAAAACTTTTTGGAAAGACATTAAAGTCCTAAGGAAATGAGATATATGAGCAATGTAACGATTCGCATTGATTCTCTTCACACTAATCTATAAATGTAATTTCAACCTAAACCCCATGAGGTATTTTGTGCAACTCTGCAACTCTAAAATTGTGGCAGATGCTGAAGAACGAGGGAAAGGTTTTTCCCTTTCTGATATGAAGACTTGTAATAATTAAGACTGCGGTATTGATGCTGTGATAGATAAAGGGACAAGCAGAAACTATTATGGAGTGCATAAGCTAGAATACACACATGTGGAATACTGATGCATGACCGAGCTGGAATTCAGAACAAAGGAATAAAAGCTACTCAATAAATGGTATTGGGAAAATTTGTTATTCATATGAAAAAAAAAAACAAAGAACAAGTTTTATTCCAACCTCTCACTGGGCCCCCCATCCTCTGGTCTCCAAGCATCTGCTGGTAATCAAACATTTCTATCAAAGCATAAGAACCAATGATGTCGGAATTATAAAAGGAAGATAATTTCCTTGACTTTCAAACCAAGGAAGAAATAAAGGATACAAATGAAGCAGTTTATTTTATTACAATCCAAGCTATAAGTTTAGAAGGTTAGAATCCACTATGACTTAAATTTAAGTACTTTACTTGTCTATTGGGTACTAAAAACAAAATATGGAATGCATTCTAATTTGGACTTCTCATATTCATCATTTAAATAAAACAATTACTGAAGTTCTTTTCCTGTAGTTGTCAAGTTAATGATTATATTTGCATAATATGAATCTATCCCCTTTTTATACTTTTCTGTGACATAATACCCAGTCCCTTAGTTTTATTCAATTTGACCAAATAAAAAAAATCTATGTTAGTTATGCCTTACTCTGGATATAGAAGACATGGTAAGCCATTCTAAAAATAATTTTTTAGAGGATAATGAGGACACAAACGAAAAGGGCCGAAAAAGAAGGAAAACTGTCAGAATACCTTTTAAGTTAATATTGGAATTATGTTAGTAATGAACAATATTAATATGTAAGTTCATTTAAACATATATCATTTAAAATATATATTAAATTTGAAGCAGCTTCCACATAATGTAGAGAACTGAGTGTTTTGTTTCAGTAATTGATCATTTTTTTCTGGAGGAGGATAAAATTGAGTTAATGTAACTAAGCAAATGATATCTCTTTTTTGTTTTAAGGAACAAACGTATACTGTTATTTCTCCTAATTTTCTTCAGTGTCACAAATGTCATCTTTCAAAATAATTGTGTTCATTTGATCCCAAAAGAACAGACATTAAAATTGATGGTTTCTCATAAAGCTGTTTGCTGAGAAAACAATGCATATATTTATGAATATCTAACCACCACTGAAACTTGATTTTTTAAACAATTTTATTTCGATAAATATCTTGAGGCTATTAACAATGAACACTCATTTACAAAACATTGCCTAATTTGTTAAGAGAACCATTATCTAAACTTATTAGATTAGATTTTTGTATAGTTAAATACATTCTGACCAGCATTGGCAGGGAAAAATTTTATTTTTACTTTTTTATAAAATGAAAAAATGGTCTTTTTTGGTTAACAGATATTGTCTCATGCAGAATCATAAAAGTATTGCTATGTAGACTGAAATGATATTAAGAATTCTGCCAGTACATCTCAATAAATGCCCAATAAATGCAGTCATGGCATTGACTATAAATTGGAAGAAGGGGTCAAATACAAAACTGTCCTCTCAAGTATTACCAAATTTTAATAGAAATCTAGGAGATGTACTTTTAAAAGAAACAACTTAATGCATTCAACATAATGACAATATTTGACTGAGAATGAATGTACTATGATATGAATGAAGAAGAGGGGGAAAAATACAGATGGGTGATATTCAGGGGTTTAAATTATGAAATACTGAAGAGATCTCATGAGAACAAAAGGAATGAGAATAACATTGGGAAGGGGGTGCAGATGGAGAACCAAATTGATCTGTACGAGCTGGAAGTTATGAGGTCTATTTGCTATTGAAAACATATGTAATACAAGAAGCAAAATAAGGAGTGGGAGACATACTGAACTCATCATTATCTTGATGAGAAATTACCTCCTCTCCTACCAATGAGAAAAGTGACTAGCATATGCAGAGGCAAAATTAAATTCTGTAATACTCTCCATTTCTATTTTATCATAAGCCAAAACTCTGAACTGGAAATGACTACATGATTAATCTCAAATCATCTAGGATAAATTTCCATGTAATTTCTATTGACTAAATGTACTTGGGTAGATGATACTGCAGTTTAACCTATTTAAGTCTGGGACAAATAGTACGGCCTGGATAAAAATCACTAAGAAAATTAACAAATTTTTGGGACACCTGGGTGGCACAGTCAGTTAAGCATCTGACTCTTGGTTTTGGTTAAGGTCATGATCTCAAGCCCCACATTGGGCTCTGCGCTCGGCGCAGAAGTCTACTTGAGATTCTCTCTCTCCTGCTCCCTCTGCCCCTCCTGCTCATTCTCTCCCTCTGAAATAAATAAATCTTTGAAAAAAAAATTAACAAATTTTCATGTTTACATCTCAAAGAAAATTTGCTTCCTTACCAAGTTATTGTAAGAGCAAAAATATTGAGCTTATTAGTGGCCAACTAAGAAACAAAATTTGGCATACATTTCAATGGCCTCAGCTTAAATTAATATTAAACTATAAAATCAGCAGGTTAATCCATTTTTGTTTGTTCAAGTTCTTATTTAAATTCCAGTTAGTTAATATATAGTGTAATATTGGTTTCAGGAGTAGAATTTAGTGATTCATCACTTACATAAAACACCCAGTGTTTATCACAAGTGCCCTCCTTAATACCCATCACCTATTTAATGCATCCCCCTGCCCACTACCTCTCCAGAACCCTCTGTTATTTCTTGTTAAGAGTCTGTTTTATGGTTTGCCTCTTTCCTTTTTCCCCCATGTTCATCTGTTTCATTTCTTAAATTCCACATATGAGTGAAATCATATGGTATTTGTCTTTCTCTGACTGACTTATTTTGCTTCACATAATGCCCTCTAGTTCCATCCACGTCATTGCAAATGGCAAGATTTCATTTTTTTGATGGCTGAGTAATATTCCATTATATATTCCATTATATATATGATATACAGATATGATATATATCTAAATATATATTATATATAAAGAATGGATATATATATATATATATATATATATATATATGGATATATATATATCTCCATTCATCAGTGGACGGACATTTGGGCTCTTTCCCTAATTTGGCTAATGTTGATAATACTGCCATAAGGGAGCATGTTTCCCTTCTTATCAAACTCAACACCCAAAAACCAACTAATCCAGTTAAGAAATGGGCAGAAGACATGAATTTTTCCTAAGAAGACATCCAGATGGCTAACAGACACATGAGAGATGCTCAACATCACTCATCATCAGGGAACTACAAATCAAAACTACAATGAGATATCACCTCACATCTGTCAGAATGGATAAAATTAATAGCACAGGAAATAACAGATGTTGGTGAGAATGTGGAGAAAGGGGAACCCTCTTACACTGTTGGTGGGAATGCAAACTGGTGCAGCCACTCTGGAGAACAGTATGGAGGTTCCTCAAAAAAGTTGAAAATAGAGCTACACTACGATCCAGCAACCTTTTTAACTTTGGCCATAGTAACTTCTTACTAGACAGACAGGTGTCCCAAGGCAAGGAAAAACAAAAGCAAAAATGAACTACTGGGACTTCATCAAGATAAAAAGCTTCTGCACAACGAAGGAAACAACCAACAAAACTAAAAGGCAACCTTCAGAATGGGAGAAGATATTTGCAAATTACATATCTGATAAAGGTTAGTACCCAAAATATATAAAGAACTTATCAGCAGATTAATCCTGATGAACACCATGAGCCTACAAAAGTACTACCTGACAAAACTTGGCTCCCCAATGAAAATTTATCTGTGAATAACTGGGTAAGCTCCAACAGTCCAAGTGGAATCTCACTGAGATCCCTCACAGTGAGTGTAAGCTAAGTACCAACTCTCATGACCCACAACCTTCTAGAGCTGTAGTTCTCAAAATGTAGTGCATGGACCAAGAGATTCCAAATCATTTAGGAACAAATTATGAATGAGAATCTTTGTGGAATGAAGGTCCAGCAACATGTGTTTCAACAAGCCCTCCAGTTGATTCTGAAACAAACGAAATGCACTGGTTTAAGGAAGTGTTTTGGACCAGGGTTGACTTCTCACCAAAATGACCATAACATTCCCCTCAGCTTGACTAAACTTCAGATGGTTTTCTTTCTGACTATAGGTCCCTGACCTCCTCTGTCTTAGAGCATTTGCCTTAGAAAACTTTCAACTGCAATTTCTTTCTCAGTCTCTTTGAACTGTACATCTTCTTCCAGTGTCTTGACAGTTGTACAACTAGGCATCTTTCTCAAGGACCTAGGAGCCATCCATTTGAAAGGCGGTCTTTAAGAAAGGCAGGGACCCTATCTCCAATCTCCATGGGAGGGTAGGGGTTGAACTTCATAAGCACCAATCAGCAAACACAGGTCTAATCACACCAACAACTGCCTCTCTAAAACCCTTAGTATTTTTTTTCTAGCCCACGCCAGTGCTTAAAAATCCTTCCGTTTCTGTGCCAGAGGGGAGTTCAATCTATTTCCCCTATTGCAATAATCTGGAATAATGTCTTTCTTTGCTGTTTAACTCTGTCCAGTGCAATTTTTTTTTTTTTTTGATGCTTTTCATCCTTCCTGGTTCTCCAGTCTTTGGTGACTCACTTAGAGCAGCATCTGCTTCCAGGTTATCCTGCTGACAACCACACTTGACCTGTTCAAAGCTTAGGCACAGCTTCAGATTCAGATAGATTTAGATGTCATTTGGTGGTATGTAATATTACTCAAAACAAAGCCTACTGGTCACACGGAGTGTTATTCCGGGGAAAGGTACAGCTGGTGTCTGCCCAACTCTTACAATTTAAAAGATAACTCTTCAGTCACAGGAAAACAGTATGTATGATAGGCAGCACACCGTAATACTTAGAAGCAGAGTGCTTTGGAATCAGAGACTGGAGCTCAGCTGTTTATTAATGGGGTGATCTTGTTCAGCTTACTGTACTTTTGTGCATCAATTTAGTGTTCTGTGAAGTGGTAATCATATTAATAATAACAATTAAAATTTTGAGTGCCTTTTAAATGATCACATGCATAACCTTATTTTATCCTCAAAATAACATTATGAGGCACCATAATTCTTCTAATTTGATAAATGAGTCATAGTTAACAGACTTACCCAAAGCTACTCAGCCAGAAAATACCAGAGACAAGACACAGACTCAAGCCTCCCTGGTTACAAATTTGGTATACTGAAGCTGCAAAAATGAGATAACATATCTGAAGTGTCTAAGCATACTGTTATTATACTACATTTTAGAGAAGTGTGATATATGAAATGTAGGAGTGTCAAAACTAAATAATATCAAAGTTAAAGAGTAAGAGTTTCAGTTTGGATTGTCATTGAAGATTCCATGTAATAGAGGGACATTAATACTAAACCTGAAAGGACGGATATACTGGATTTTAATAAGCTAAGTAGGAAAAAAGATCTTTCCTGTTTAGTAAGGATAACTTGAGCAAAGATTCAATGGAAGAAAATATAAGGGACAATTGGGGCAGTGAGCACACTCACTATGTTGTGGATTACTCCACATGATCCCTTGCAATTATTGCTTTACATAGCAGGAGCTGAGACTCAACAAATATTTGTACTCCTTCCCAAGTCGATGTCAAATGCCTTAAATTAATGTTAGTTGTGTAAATACATGAAGATTGCAGAGGCTACAGACAAGGAACCTTCTCTGGAGAACACAGTTTGGAGTTCACTGAAACATGAAAACCAAGGTCTGAGATGAAGGTATAAAATAGTGGTGACTAAGGGAATTGACAAGAAGTAGCCAATCCAAAAAGTCATAAAGCAATGAAAACAATCATTGCTTAACTGGATAGAGGAGTGAAGGAGAAAGAAACCAATGAGGAATTACGATTATTAAATAAAGACAAGTATGGGATTTATGCAGCTTTCAGTAATGCCTGGTGTGTTACTACGATTCAGTATATAGGCAAACAGTAATCTCATTGACTATATAATTTTCTTTTGTTGTAGATGGCAAGGAGAGTAGGCACACACACAGACAGAAAGAAAAGAAGAGAGAAACAAATCAGATCTGACTACAAAAGAGCCAAAATCCCAGAAATGCAGGTGATAACCTGTCAGGTGGTATATGCAGCTCTTGATCCCTTTTATTTATTTTTTTAAAAGGTTTAATTTATTTACTTATTTGACAGAGAAAGAGAGAGAGAGAAAGCACAAGCAGGGGGGCTGTGGGCGGAGGGAGAAGCAGGCTCCCCGCGGAGCAGGGAGCCCCATGCAGGGCTCGATTCCAGGACCCTGGGATCATGACCTGAGCTGAAGGCAGACGCTTATCCGACTGAGCCACCCAGGTGCCTTCTTGATCCTTTTATACTGCTAGATTCTTACTACTTACTACTACGCTGTTTGGACCTGTAAGGGCAACGAAAATTCACTTTTGTCTTCTCCTTTCCTGGAAAGAGGTGACAGCAAGTAACACAATGCCACCACTCCCAGGAGCTCTGAAGTGATGCTGTTTTAATAATTCCCAATGGAGAGATATGTTGAGGGATGTTACATACGTCATGACTGTGCAGAAGCTTAGTTACATGAGGCCCAGGTGGAGCTACAGCATGAATGATGGGCACTTCGATCGCAGAGGTTCGGCTTTATTACACTTCACGTTTAAATAGAAATCTAAACCAAATAAATGCTGGCATGGAGAACTATTTAGAGTTCCTCAGCATTGCAAAAACAGGCAAGATTAGAACTTTCCTTGGGAGAAGTATTCTTACCAACAGTGAGGGTCAGGCTATACTCCAGGCAAACTCCTGAACAAATGCCGAACACAGAAATCAAAATTCTCCTTGCACTAATTCACCTGGGTTCCGAAGTCCAAGATGCTGTCAAAACCTGCTGGGGAGGTAAGTATTGTTTATATCAAAGTTATTTCCCTCCTTATATTGACACTCAGTATCTTAGAAAATTCTGAATTCTGAGAAGAATAGGATTAGAGAATATCAGAGTTATGTTTATGATCATTGTACCTGAGAGAATATAGAAGAATGGTAAAAAGAAACCCTTCCTAGAGTAGTCTAAATGCTAGCCTCTGATACTAATTATTTCCCTTATGCATCTCAGTTTATGCACCTGTAAGAGGAAGCACCTGTCCTTCAGAGAACGTTTATGATTATGCTTATCACCAAGTATAAAGTTCATTAATGACGACTGTTATTTAGGCACATAAAACAGAATCACTAGTTTTTAAAAATATGAGGTCAAATCAACAAAAGCTCAGCATTTGCCTTTTTTAAAGTAGACTCACTTTTTATACAGATCAATAGTAGCCAAATGACTTTCAGTCAAAAGTATGTCTATCCAAGATGGGATTCAGAATGTGACTAAATAATCTAACTCTATTACAAAAGCATGAGACAACCCCTCTGAGACAGGTGAGGGAATAGGTGGTGAAGTAAGTAACTTTGGGAATTAGTGGAGACCATAAAACTAACAACAAAAATAACTATGCACGTGCACTAAATCTAATTGATGAAGACATTTCCCGCAAGAGTACAGGTTAATTCTGAAACCACCATACATGGATACTGGAAATAAACAATGAAGTAATAGATGGTGGATGGCAGGAGCCAGTTTTCTAATTATTGGAGAAGTTTACAGATATGCAAAAATAGGAGGCTAGAATGATCCATGTCATGATGAATGAAATCTGGAGGTATCAGTAGGAACTCGATTTTAGCTCGACAGATATAAATGGTTACATATAGAAATATTTTTTTTAAAGATTTTATTTATTTATTCATGAGAGACAGGGAGAGGGAGAGAGAGAGAGAGAGAGAGGCAGAGGCAGAGGGAGAAGCAGGCTCCCTGCTGAGCAGGGAGCCCGATGCGGGACTTGATCCCAGGACCCTGGGATCATGACCTGAGCCGAAAGCAGACGCTTAACCATCTGAGCCACCCAGGCGCCCCTACATATAGAAATATTTATAGACAGGCATATATATGTGGATTAGTATATATATATATTTCCTTGCTCTGTTAGAAACTTATTATACGCATTCTTCTCAAGTGCATGCCATATACGGATAGACCATATATGGAGTCATAAAATAAACCATCATAAATTTAAAAGAATTAAGAGAATAAAAATCATACAAAGTATGTTCTAAGACTAGAATGGAATGAAATTAGAAATCGCGAACAAAAGAAATCTGGCAAATTTCTATATGACTCAGCAATTCCACTCTTAAGGATATACCCAAGAAAAATCAAAACCTATATCCATACAAAAATTTGTACATGGATGTTGATAGTGGCCTGACTCATAGTTGCCAAAAACATGGAAACAATCCAATGCCCATCACTTGATGAATGGCTAATTAAAATATGGGAT
Source organism: Neomonachus schauinslandi (assembly GCF_002201575.2). Lineage (NCBI taxonomy): Eukaryota > Metazoa > Chordata > Mammalia > Carnivora > Phocidae > Neomonachus > Neomonachus schauinslandi. The sequence continues at coordinate 8,202,597 of NC_058416.1, forward strand.
ATCCATAAATGGAGTACCATTTGGCAATACAAAGAAATGGGATACAGACACATGCTACAGCACTGATGAACCTTGAAAACATTATTGTAAGTGAAGGAAAATACCACATGAAAGGAGAATGTTTAATAAAATACTCTTTCTGTTAAGGGGTCATGACAACCCAAATAGTTGGAAAGTATGGCTTCTTTCACTTAATTGTTATGTTTAGTTTGCTTAATCTCACAGAATTTTCAAGTTCTTAATTTTCAATAATTAATTCACTCCATAACTTCAATTCTTATGCAGACTTGTCCAATTTGACTAAAATGTAACAAAGTCACAAAATGAATGTCTTTCTGAAACACCAGTGATTTCCCACATACCAGGACACATAAGTTACCTCTGAAGGCACACAGGTGTGGATAAAATTTCTTGTAATAGGATAGGCTTCTGCTCTTACACATTTGTAGACATCATCTCTTCACTATCCCAACTGCTGAAAACCCGAGATGGATGTTGGGAAAACACTTGGGACGGTAAACACAGGAAGTGGGAATAACTTGAGATCAATTTCCAAGTCAATATTTTGCTTTTAGATCATGTTCATTTAATGCATTTGCAGATTATGTTCATATGTTTTCTGTAGGTCTGATGACTGTAACCATTACTGTAAGAAAAACATTTTATGGCGTTATCAGCAACACAAATGTTACTGGTGCTGACAAAGCAGTATTTTCTTGGCTCAATTACAAAAACACATAAATGAAACAAATAAAACCAAAGAGATGGGGGGAAAAAAACTTTATGTAGAGAAAAAAATGGGTTTTTTTTGGTGGCAGCTCAATATCTACAGTGTCTGAAAAAACCATTAAAGTAAAAATATTTTTCACCATCAAATAAAACATTTGTTTTGAAATCAAAATAGAAAAGCTTGGATAAACCCAATAGATCATTTCTATGACATGTATTACACTACACCAATTTTAGAGGGTTTAAATTTAGACTTGTTTCTTCAGATGATAAACAAGGCAATACATTATTTTTCCAATGAGGTCTATGTTTTGCTTATTGTTTTATTTTCTAAAAAATAATTGAGAACCACTCATGGAGCATAAACGTTAAAATACATCAATATAAAAATTCCAATCAAATATTTCAATTATTATGCTTTATCTCATGCCTTATGCATATTTCATAAAACAATTCTTTTAGATTCAGGTGTTGGTTCTCTCCATGTACTGCTTCTGTGGTTTACCCTGTGTGATCTGTGGAAGATCCAGAACTTTACTGAACCAATACTCGGGATTTTATTTGTACCTGTGTTATACCATGAATTTCTTAAGTGACAGTTATGTGTTTGTATTTCTGCCATTTTTACTAGACCAGGTCTTATTTTAAATTCAGAAAAGGTAACAACTTAATCCCCAGCATGTTGTACAATGCCCAGAATACAGAAGTTTCTCCAGTGAAGTACACATTGTACAACATTATGGACACACCAAAATGTACAAGACATAGCCCCTGCTCTCAGTACCTTTGCAAATTTCTTGTACACTTCTCTGGAATAGAAATTTAAATCATGTTAGGAATTGCAAAACTATAGAAAAGTAAGGACTGATCAGTATTTTCTTTTCTTTTTTTTAAGATTATTTATTTATTTGACAGAAAGAGACATAGTGAGAGAGGGAACACAAGCAGCGGGAGTGGGAGAGGGAGAAGCAGGCTTCCCTCTGAGCAGGGAGCCCAATGCGGGGCTCATCCCAGGACCCTGGGATCATGACCTGAGCCAAATGCAGACGCTTAACAACTGAGCCACCCAGGCGCCCCTTGATCAATATTTTCTAAGTAAAGAAACACAAAACAGTGTATGCTAAAGTGAGCGCTGGTAAAAATTAATTCGTGGTCTAAAGAGTTTAGAAATGCAGAACCATTTATCTGTGTGCAAACTTTATAATTTGTATTAGTATGCTTGAAGACTCTGAGAAGCTTTACAGTAATGAAACATCCCCTCCATTGGAAGCCTTCCTGAACTTATTTGATCATAGATTGAGAGAAGAAGAGAGAGAATCTATTATTATTCTATGAAAATAGTTTTATACAAAGAGTTTTATTCCCCCTAAAATGCCAACATAGGTTAAATTACTCAGTCAGGGTAAGTAAGAGTGAAAAGAATGGCATTTGTATATTCCTCACTTCCAAGTTATTTCTCCATAGATTTCTCTGATTTCTTTCCGTGTGTCTCTTTTTAGACATGTGTTTATTTTTTCAAATCCATTCTATTTTTGTTTCATCTGAGCTATAGCAGAAACAAAGAATATTAAAAATAGCTTTTATGTTTTTTAGCTCATGCCTGGATCCCTCATTTATTCAGTCTTACTGGCTTTTTGGTAATGACACTGTCAGATGGCTCAAAAACAAAGGGAAACAAGACGAATGATTGACCAAAGCAATAACAAAAAAGGAATTTATCTAGTGCTATCAGAAAGCATTGAAAGCTGACAGGCTGCTGAATTTATTATCAAGTTCACCTTAGAATCAGAAAAAAAAAGTTTATCATTCCTTTTATATGCATTAAAAAGGTTATAACACCACATACATATGGGACCACATATGGGACCATATATGACCACAAACATATGGGAAATGTCTCTTTAGTTACACATATTTACACAATGCCTCCATTCTTGCCTTCAAAAGGAAGGAATGACAGACACAATGAATTGTACACGATTAAGCATGCTGGGTGAGATAATTCTGATGTAAAAATATCTGTCTCATCTCATGTGTTTTAAATATTATAATGCAAATAGGGTAAGCACTTGAAAAAAAAGAATAGGAGGCTGACATCATCCTAACCTTAACAAGAGCATCCCACATACAGACAGCCGATCTGAGGGCATTAACTATTCACTGTAAGTCATTTTAGCAATTTTCCACCATGTCATCTTATTAACTGAGGAGAACTTCTAATTAGTTGGAGATTATGGACAGAAGACAAAACTGTGTGTTGTGCTGAATAGCCTTGCTTACAAAGCCTAAAGGCAAGCATTGACGATCTGCGTCTTCCAAGAAAATGGGAACTCTGGCCCTGAGTGGTTCTCAGAGGGAGAGGAAACCCATTGCATAATTACACAGGGCTGGGGCATCTTTCTTGCCAACAAGGGCTATGACCTTAATTTTCTGAGATGAAAGATGTGTGATAAATTAATATAACTTGCTGGTCAAATGATGTCAATCATGATTTTGTTCACAACAAAATAAAATGAACTCTACTTATTATCAACAAAGGGATCTATGTGAGTTACACAGATTCTGTGTTTTCATTTTAAAGTTTCTGTATATGTTACGTGGCTTATTACATTTCAGGATTCACTCAACTAATTTGGCCGGTAATCAATTTTACAATATAATAACCTACTAAAATTTTTCAGAAATGTCACTTTCTCCCACATTGGAAATTTAGCATGTAGAGATGTGAAAATAGATGCAGCGCATTAGACAATTATTATTATTAATTTTTCAAGATGATAGCAAAGGAAAAAGCTGCTTTAAAATATTCCTTTTTCTTTCTTTCCTCCCTCTCTTTCTTGTTTTCTTACTTGTTCTTTTAACTTTTTTTTTTTTACTTTCTACTTTTTTTTTTTACTTTTTTCTTTTTACTATTTTTTTTTTTAAGACTTATTTTTTAGGGAGAGAGAGTGCACACGTGCACTCAAGTGGAGAGGGGCAGAGGGAGAGAATCTTCAAGCAGACTCCCTGCTGAGTAGGGAACTTGACATGGGGCTTGATCTCATGACCCTGAGATCATAACCTGAGTGGAAACCAAGAGTCAGATGCTTAATGGACTGAGCCATCCAGGCACCCCATTTACTCTTTTGTATTTTTACCATGTTTCTGAATCAATATTTTGATCGCAAAGTGATCAATGGAAGGTACATAGTAAATCAATACCAAAATAATACACACATACCTACTTCAAGTAGTTACATAGGGGAAATAATCAGATAATTGCAAAAAGATTTCAACGGGAAAAATTTAAATTAAAAAGATCTTACATTTCATCCATTTTGCATATATTGACTCTTGAATGACTTTTACATATCTTCAGTAAGTTGTATGCACTGACAGCATTCAAATAAAATCTAACCAGAGATAATATGTATTTTAAATCTTAAAATGGACTTAGCATTTATGAAATTTTAATCTGTCAAATATTAATGTGAAATTAAAAATAGATTTTATTAAAGAGAGCTTAGTTTTTAGGAAATAACACATTAACATTTTAATTATACATTGTATTTTCACTGATTTAGTTTTTTTTAATAAAACTGTAATATTGCAGTTTTAAAATACCAAGAAATATGTTGATCTTTTGGCAAGTAAGAACTATTTATTCCTGGCATTTATTCATTGCTAAACAATTCAGCCCAACTAAAATCTCATTATAATGAACTCTACACTACCTTTACATTGCTTTGCTGCCCCAGAGTTTTACCATAATACACAAACTGCCAAAAATCTCTCTTGTTACGGCAAGATTTTCGAATTGTATAAAGGTCTCTATGTATTTTATCAAAGAGTGAAATGCAGTTTGGAACTTAAAAGGAAATAGCTATTCTTCACCAATAATAGGTTGGTTAGAAAAGAAAGGATTTTCTCTTTCTTTACAGACTACTTATTGCTGGAAATTCCCATTTTCTGGGGTGTCTGGAACTTTCCATAAGCACAGTATAACAGGAGGTACTGGGGTAGATTGTACCTGGGTGTTGGCATGTGTGGGTGTGTGTGTGTGTCCATGTGTATACAAATGTATACGTCTGACAGAGTTACATATTAGCAGTGAGGCTAGGAACTGATAATAAGTTCAAACAGAGGGAAAGAAATATAGTTGCTGTCTAAAACAAGGCAACAATCATACAATCTTAATAACTTATTCCTGGGGGTGCCTGGGAGGCTCAGTCCTTAAGCGTCTGCCTTTGGTTCAGGTCATGATCCCAGGGTCCTGGGATCGAGTCCCACATCGGGCTCCCTGCTCAGCGGGAAGCCTGCTTCTCCCTCTCCCACTGCCCCTGCTTGTGTTCCTTCTCTCACTGTCTCTCTCTGTCAAAAAATAAATAAAATCTTAAAAAAAAAAAAAAGAACTTATTCCTGTTTTTTCTTTTGGACAAAACCAAAAATATTTTCTGCCATCATTTTTCAATATAGACAAATGAAAAGAAATGAGTACATCTGTGGTTCAAATACAAAATATTTACACTAAATCATGCATTAAATTCTGTGAAGAGCTTTTATTGTTGTATTTTTAGTTATAAAAATGAAAAAAATAATCTCAAAATTAAATTCAATAATACCATATTATTTTACTTCACATATTTCACAAAATCAGGTATTTGTGATGTGTAGTGAAAATAAGGTTAAAAATATACCTAGCATTACCCCCATGGACACACATATTGACAGTAGAAATAATAGATATAAGATACCTAAAATATGAGACATACCAAAAGGTAATTTGGAAAGTTGGGATACACATACCAGTTCTTTTTTAAAAAAAAAAAACAGCCATTTTTTTAAAAAAAAGATTCATTTATTTATTTTAGAGAGAGAGTGCGAGGAGGGAGGGGGAGAGGGAGAGAGAGAAGCCCAAGTGGATTCCCCCCTGAGCGTGGAGCCCCACATGGGATTCAGGGGGGTCCAGGAACCCAAGATCATGACCTGAGCTGAAATCAAGAGTTTGGGGTGCCTGGCTGGCTAAGTCGTTAAGCGTCTGCCTTTGGCTCAGGTCATGATCCCAGGGTCCTGGGATCGAGCCCTGCGTGGGCTTCCTGCTCGGTGGGAAGCCTGCTTCTGCCTCTCCCACTCCCCCTGCTTGTGTTCCCTCTTTCGCTGTGTCTCTGTCAAATAAATAAATAAAATCTTAAAAAAAAAAAAAAGAGTTTGAAACTTAACTGCCTAAGCCACCCAGGTGCCCCCAAACAGCCATTTTTAAGGGATAATAATCATTGAAACTATTGACTTAGACCAAATTCTCAATTTCCTAGATGGGTGCTGAGACATAGAGAAATTGGTTGACTTATCAAAGAAGGTATCCATTGTTAATACAGCAAGGGCTCAGTTTTATATCTATTACATTACAGTTTTCTCTTTCCCCCAACTATCAAAACAAACTCTTTTTGATGGCTTAAGGAGCAAAGCCCAAGGGGAGACTAATAGGTGGGCTAGGAGTAAATGCTCACACTAGAATAAAACACTATGCCCAAGAAAAGGACTACTTTGATTGGCAAGGCTTGATAGTCATGTTCATGCCTTTGTTTGCAGAGGGTGAGGGGGAAGCACTGAGGCAGGGGAGACCTATCTGAAAATACAGAATAGTGGTTTCCATAAAAAGGAGTGCTTTTTAAACTGTAAGACTATGAGTTGTGTGTTGCAGGGTGGGGGTTGGGGACAGATTAAAACAACTCCTATCTACTAAAAGCAGCAGTACCGTGATTGTCAGGATCAACCCAAATATGTGCCCAAACAAAATCCAACTGCTATTATCAAACAAATCTCTCTTCCACTGTACAGTCATACTGTACCAACCCAGCATATTTCTCAGGTTTATCTAACATTTTGGTATGCGTCATTATAGGTCCGGTATTGCAGTCTACTGGATTAAAGTCAATTAGAATTAAAGTTAAGCGAACCAGATTCTAGTAGAGCTTAATAATGAAAGAGCTATAGTTTCAATGGTGATATTAAGGTACTTACTTGTGTGTTACAATTAACAAGCCAAATTGTTCAATATTTTGCAAAGTATATTGCTAATTGTAATGTTAAATTTGATGAGATCAGTCTGTGGTAACCATTAACAGGATCAATAAATGAAAAACCTTTAATCTGCCAATAATATTACCATGCACCTTATTCACCTATTACTACTATTTACTGTGCTATAAATAATAATGAATTTAAAAAAATGACAATGGGCCTATGTGTATAAGACTCCATCTCGCTTAATTGAGTATCTGCATAATACTGATTAAATTGAGGTTTTTGTGGATTTTGAAGATCTCTTACTGCTTACTCCTTGAGTATTACCTGAGTCCTTCAAGTGTTTGCCCCTAATTCTGAGGCAAGTTGTTATTAGACCCTCACTGCCAAATGAAAGTAAGGTTGAGAGAAAGAGAGTAAAAAGAAATAGACATACAATCACAATATTACAAATGAGGTACCTTGTTCTTGATTTGATACAATGCATTCCAAAAAGAAAAAAAAAAAAAAGAAATATCATAATGTGTGAGAGCAACTTCCCAAGATATACACAGGAAATATGGGAGAAAAGTGGTTCAAGGTTATAGAGAGTTATATAACTATAAACAGATAACAGTGTAATAATAGGATGTGGAAGATATGAGGGAAGTAATTTTAATATGAAGAAAGTAACAAGGATGGAGCCATCTGTTTGCTCAAATCATCTCTCTTCTCAAAATACATTTCTTTGATAACAAGTTTAAAGAGTACTTTTTACCTTTTTTCTTTGTAAATAAGATAGTATTGCCAGAATCATTTGGATTCTTCCTCAACGCACCTACTTAACTTCTTCTATGATTTGGTAACATTTATAATGTCAAAATACATAATAATTTAGCCAGAGAGAGAGAGGTAGCGGGGAAGAAGGAGAGAAGATAAAGACCAAGGAAAAGGAGAGAGAAGCTGGAGAAGAAAAAGCAAAAATAAATTAAAACTAAAATAATCTTTGAAATTACTAAAATAACTCCTTGAGTCAGAATTAGCTGTTAAGCACATTTTTCCAAAATGACTGACCAAATGGACTAAATGAATCTGATTTCCTTTCTCTTTTTTGCCAACTTAGAATCATAACACTTTTTATATGTTACAGTAAAGACAGTATTAAACATGGTAATGTCTTATATTATGGCCAATGTAAAGATACACAGATCACTTTGGGTAGAATATAAATAGTGACATTCACTTTGCTAATTTCCATTCAGAAAACCATAGAAAAATGTAAAAATAATCGGTTCAGGTTTGGCATTTAAATGTAATAGGCTAAACAACAAAACTCCTGCTCATTTCATTCATTCATTCAAAAAAAAAAAAAACTTGACATGAATGTTTTAAAAGCAATTGGTGAAAAAAATATAAAAACAGTAGTCCACATTCACAAAAGCAAAATTGATGATATGATCAGTGAGAGGAAAGGTATTCTGTCAAGTGATTGAAGATGTTTTCATTATTTAATGAAACCTAAAAGCAATATTGTACCATTCCAATAACACCAAAAAGAAATACACAAATAATAAAGAAATAAACAGACAATACCCAGCAGGTCCAATTCAGTGTAATAAATTTACATTTTATCACTTTCTGTGCTTAATAAGAAGTCTGGGATTCATCTGTTTCAAAGAATTTTCAAATTTTAGCCAAAATGATTCTAAAATAATAATAAGCTCATGAAACACAAATTAAAGTCTTAATCTCCTAGGAGAGTAATTGTAGGGTAAAATTTATATGGAACCACCATTCTTCATTAGACTTGTGTGCCACAACATTGATTTAATAAAACTGCCATCCAGACAGAGCAGTTTGATCAAATTGAACACTGCAAGCAGAAAAACTGCTGTCCTGCTATTTCTGTTTTGAAGATTGGATATAATGTCAATATTTCACATCCATTTGCTACTGCATAAATACACAGCACCCTGAGAATCTCAACAATGGCATAACTGCAATTTGGATATGTTCACCCATGAATAGAATTCTGTAGGGACTGTTTTATTCAATATGAGCAGTCATATTTTATTTAAATATGAGTTCACATATTAAGTGAACAATTTGTTTCAGAATGTGTTATTGGGGAAAAGGAAAATTAAAATATGTTTTAATCAAGCATTTCTATGTGAAAATATGAAAACATTTTGTTTCAGTCTCTATTATGTAATTTTATATTCAAAGCCTTCAACTTTTTATTGTAATAAAATTGAGATATTGGGAAAATGGGGAAAAGATTTAAATATTTCTCAGGTGGAATCTCAAAGTCCTAGATTACAAGATTTATAAATAATCTTTAAAATTTATATTAATTACTTCTGTGTCTTGATAGCATGTGGTAATAAACCATCATATATTTAATATATATTATTAACATCATATATTAAATATATTTTAAAAAGATAGTCACTGTGGGGGTGCCTGGGTGGCTCAGTTGGTTAAGCATCCAACTCTTTTTTTTTTTTTAAGATTTTATTTATTTTTTTATTTATTTGAGAGAGAGAATGAGAGACAGCACAAGAGGGAAGAGGGTCAGAGGGAGAAGCAGACCCCCCGCTGAGCAGGGAGCCCGATGCGGGACTTGATCCCGGGACTCCAGGATCATGACCTGAGCCGAAGGCAGTCGCTTAACCAACTGAGCCACCCAGGCGCCCGAGCATCCATCCAACTCTTAATCTCAGTTCAGGTCTTGATCTCCACGCCCATCGTGGAGCCTACTTACAAAAAAGATAAGTCACTTTTATTTAAGAAAGGAAAAATATATTTCTTTTGAATAGGCCATTAAAGAATATTCATTTTCAACTATATAAATACATTTTTATATTTGAATATTATTCATTATATCCTCTTTCCATTTATAATACTCATTGGATGCAAAATGTTTACTAGTGTGTCTAGTACATACCTTTCTCAAGGTATAGAAATATAATAGCAAACACTAAAATAAGCACTAACCAGAAGCTAAGATCAGATAAATATCAAGCACAAATTTCAATATTAAACTACTGATATACTTTCTTTATGTTAATTTCATGAAAACTTGTGTTTGTGAGGAAAGAGTTGGTGTATTTGTTTTAAGCAATTTGATGTCATCCCCTTGCTCATGGTGCAGTAGATAAAGTAGGGTAGTTCGGACAGTTTCCATTAAGACACAGAGACTTAAACTTAATGATCTTTTTGACCTCCTATATTTCTGAAAGACTTTTTGGGGGGGGAGTACCTACTCATCCAGCTCCTTAGATGAAATGACAGTTCTCTGTATTACACTTACCCCATTAACTCTCAGAGTAGACAGGTGACTATCACCTAGATTGGTAATTAGCTTAATATTTGACATGGAAACCTATTGTATTGTAATTTTCCATTGTGAATGCATGTGGAAGATATGACTAAAGATGCTATTATAAAAAATTATCTGAAGCACTGAGAACCTTTAGTAGTTCTTTAGTTTTCAAAAGGTCTTTCTCTTGAAACAATGTTTTAGATGTGTGAATACAGCATTTCTTCCATTGTTCTGGAAGAATAATGACTCTATTATTCACTCTTTTTTCTGTCTTTGAATAACAGAAACGTTGTTTTAAAAAATGTTATTCGATACAAAATGACTTTTGTCAAATGATATTTTAAATTTTTTTTGTAATTGGAATTAAAATGTTATATTCTTTGTTAAAGTGGTAACATTTTTATTTGGACAGATAATATATTAACCAAGAGAAAATGAATTTTCATTTTTAATGGTACCATATAGATTGAACTGCAAAACAAATAGTTGTGCCATTTTAAGACACAGTCTAACAATTTTACTATTTTAAAGTCTATGATTCTAAATATTGTTGCCCTCTTCAAACTTAAAATGAAGGAAAATTCAACATACTTATATTTATCAGAAAAGGAGAATACACTGGGCCATGGGAAAGTGGACTCTCTCAGTTTAGGTGTTCTCAGCACTTTCTGACTACTCATTTTCTCCCCAGTTGATTGCAGGTAGATTGATGCTTCCCCAAAACACTGAAACTTCCTTGGCACAGATTAACAACAGGCTCCACACTGAAAATTCCAGTGGTCAATTTGTCCTCAGCTCCCTGGGTCTCCACTGAGAAAGGGGAATCTTTTGCCTATGCACAACTTTAGTTTCTTTGCAGAAGAGAATTACCTCTGCTTTCATGTTGGAGGTCCCTATAACCATGCTTTCAGGTTAAATAAAAGAATATCTTAGATCAAAATCTCTCCCACACATAGCTATTTATTATACAGATATTTTTAGCAAGCAGACACACACAAAAAATCATACAAATTATTTTGCAGATTCAAGGGAATTCCAGCAATCCAGAAACTTTAGTTTGCTTGAATGGTTCACTTAAGAAAAAGGTGACAATATGCTCTAGTCAAGATTTAGTTAAGACTAACTAGCAAGCCAAATCCTTGAAATTCACAGCTAGACACAGGGCAATTTTAGAGATCAATTCATGTGTTCAACCCACAACATTGCATACTTTCAAACCATCTATCTTCTTATACTGTATAAAGAAGGAGTACCTTTAAAATATTTTAGCCAGATTAACATCTCTTGAAAACCACTATGTTCACTAATGAAACTAATTTATAATATTATTAATAGGACTTTATAAAGTCTATATTTTGATAAATGGCCAGGTCAACCACATGTAGCTGCTGTCTTCAGAGTGTGGGATTCATCTTTCCACAGTAAATAATGTGGAATTTGAGGTTGTGATAGGACCACTGTTCCAATCCTAAGGTTGTAGATTAAAGTAACCACTGCAGAGTATCACATGTCAGTACTTTAGCATTTTGTAGTAAACTACAGATACTATAACAGCCTCTCCTTTACATTTGACACTGCTAATCATTTACTTCTTGAAACGCTATCCCAGTGGAATCCTTGAATACACCCTCTTCTGAGAATCTTTGTATTTCCTTGCTATTTTATCTCTGTCTTTCTGAATTACTTCTCCGTTCTCAATTTTTTTTTTTTTTTTTAAGATTTAAACAGAGAGAGCACAAGAAGGGGGAGTGGCAGGCAGAGGGGAAAAAGAGAAGCAGGCTCCCCGCTGAGGGCCCTGGGATCATGACCTGAGCCAAAGGCAGACACTTAACCAACTGAGCCACCCAGGCACCCCATTCTCAACTTTTTAAATGCTAGTGACTCATTCATTCTGCCTCTGGCCTACAGTTTTCCTCTCAATAATCTTTCCTTGGGTTATCTCCTCCCCTCATAGTTTTCTTGGGTTGAGTCCTGAGCCTTCATCTGCTGGACTAAATTTCCCAAAGGCATTCAAATTCAACATCTTTGCTAATGCAATTATCTTCTCCCACCAAAACAGCTATGACACATGACAATGCTATGATTTCAAAGAAATTAGCCAATAACACAGCTTTTTTTTTTAAAGATTTTATTTATTTATTTGACAGAGAGAGAGAGAGACAGCGAGAGAGGGGACAAAACAAGGGGAGTGGGAGAGGGAGAAGCAGGCTTCCCGTGGAGCAAGGAGCCCAATGTGGGGCTCCATCCCAGGACCCTGGGATCATGACCTGAGCCAAAGGCAGACGCTTAACAACTGAGCCACCCAGGCACCCCATAACACAGCTTTTTATTTAGTACTTTACCAATCCATCGTAAGCACTACCTACCACTAGAAAAGTCAATCTAATGACATTAATTTTAGTAAAACAAACTATTTTAATACTAAACAGAAGCAACTGTTTCTGAATAATAGATCTCTTGGTTCTTTTGAAGATATCAAGGGAAAAATGTTATTCCATTGTTTTAGATAATTGTTCCAAATCTCCTATTTCTCATTCCCCCACAATAAATACAATGGGGATTTGATTATATTAACAATGAACCCAGAGTTTCATAAATTTGTGTTTATTAAAGTCTGGATTGCAGTTCTAATATTCTAACATTTATAAAAATATATTTTAAGAATCCAATATAAGTCTAAAACATCCTGTGTTTCAGTGGGGAATTTTTAAAATTAGTTATAACATCAATTGACATAAATTTCGTTTTCATCTTATGATGATGTGCATGCTTACAAACTTGTTAGAAAAGCTAAAGAGGTCCTATGTACCCTAACTGTAATTAGGCATTTTGCAGCAAATTGTTACATATGAATTCTGCAAATGCAAGGGAGTGCTATTAAACTACCATCCATTTGACACACAGGTGCATGGAAATCCAAGATTATATGGTGAGTAAGGACTCCCAAGGGGTACCATTCCTTGAGAGAAAACAGTGTTGACTTGGTCTTGACAGGGATGCTGAGATTACACCCTTAGGTGGAAAATAATATGAGGATATTACATTCTGATATGTTGTACTTGTTTCCACCGTAATATACATTTTGAAAATTGCAAGTTTTTCTTCTAAACTTGACTATCATCTAGTGAACAATTTTCACAGATTAGATCACTAACCAGGTAAATCAGTAGAGTAACATTAGCATGAAATATACATTTTTCAAGAACACTTGATAGTGATAAATTTGAAGATCCTCAAACTCTACTGTGAAATTAGTTCTAAAAAATAGGCACGAGTCCGAAGTATTGAATTCTGTTACTAGTAAATATGACACTTTGGATATTGTATAGAAGTGCTATTACCACAATTATTTCAACTTCTTTTTTTCATCTTCGTTGAATATCTCATTTTTTAAAGCTGTTTTTCTCTCATGAGGATCTTTATCATAAAAATACAGGGAATGCAACATTCTCACACATTTTAACACACACTCTGCAAGCCAGAAGTTTGATAACATTTCAAATTTTACAAACTAATTGCAAAGCACATGCATTAAAATAATCACATCACATATCTTGAAGGTGATTGGTAAATTTATGAACAAGGTGGTTTCCCATTACACAGACTTTAAATATTAAATTATATTTTATTATACTTGTCAAACTATATTTGCTAAAATTAATTTACATTCCAGAGTGGTATAAAATTTACATATTATTAATAAAAGTGAACTCATCTATCTGTATAACTGTATCTATCTTAAAAATTAATTGGTGCTAATATTATCATTATCATATTTTATGTTTAGTTAAATTACTGAACTCTCAGCAATTTATTCATCCAATAAATATGTATTAAATTAGCTTCTATGTACCAAGCACTGTCTTGGGTGTGGGAGTAACAATCAGTAAACAGAGAAGACAGAGTTCTTGCTCTCTTCTAAAGTATATTCTAGAGGAGGTATTCATCAGGTAGTGATTATGGCTATAAGGACACATAAGGCAGGTGAGAAAACTGAGAGGCAGTAAAATGGATCTATATCATGCATTTGACAAAACCGATCATTATCAACAGGCTGCTGCTCACGTTTTAACAATTATCCTTGGCTGCTTTGTCTAGTGCAGTGGCTCTCAAATTTTAACGTGTTAAATTCACCTAGAGTGCTAACTGAAAAACAGATTTTAAGTGCTTCTCTCCCAGAGTTTCTGATTCAGTAGGTCTGGGTGGGGTTGGAAATTTGCATCTCTAACAACTTCTCATTGGGATGCTAATTGCTGCTGTCTGGCATCATTATTGTTCTTGGCTTTAAGGAAGTAACATGTCTCACAATATATTCCATTGTGTATGATATCCATAAGCTTAAAATCAATAGTTGTATGTCACCACACTCTCATGTAAAGAATATTGTGATTTTTATAGTTCCTATTGCGTATTTTCAATAAAGGAAATGCATCACTCTTTATACATGCTGTATTTTTCTCCAAATAAGAAAATTAGGATCAGATGCACACCATTTCTCTCTTCAGTTTTCTACCTGTCAGTGGCATATGTTTATCTCTGCAAAAAAAGATAGGTCTGGGAATGAACACTTTCTAACAATATAGCCATAATCAATCTATCTGAGCTCTCAATTTGGAGATGCCCATACTTAATATTCCCTTGGTTCTCTGTGTCCTGATTGCTATTTACTGAGTGGTAATTTCTAGCCAGTTGGCAAAAAGAAGATGATTTATATATTTAGATAGCCTGGTAAAATTTCTGAATCATGCCTGAGCAACATATTCTATACAAACTCAAACTCAACAGACACAATAAACAACCTCCAAGTCCAAGTCTTTCTTTTTTTTTTTTTTTTAAGATTTTTATTTATTTGACAGAGAGACAGACAGATAGCTGGAGAGGGAACACAAGCAGGGGGAGTGAGAGAGGGAGAAGCAGGCTTCCCATGGAGCAGGGAGCCCGATGCGGGGCTTGATCCCAGGACCCTGGGATCATGACCTGAGCTGAAGGCAGACACTTAATGACTGAGCCACCCAGGCACCCTCCAAGTCCAAAGTCTTGTGCAAAATAAAAATCTGCTAAATGATTGTGATTCAGAAAATCCTCAGTCATGGCTAAAATTAATATTTAAACACAAATTCTTAGTTTTTCTTTAGAAAGTTCACTGATAACAAAACATTTTGCCAATTCATAATTATATCATACAAAGGATATATAACAATGTGTTCACTGACATGAGTTTCAGAATCTCAACTTTAACCCTATGTAGTTTTACTGAATTTTTAGAAAACACTGTCCCTGCCTACAGCTATTTTTTTCAAGAAGAATTTAATACCACATTAAAAAAACTACTGTATAATGGATTTGTTAGGTTAGGAAATGATGAGAAATACAGTTCTTCCATAGTTGGCTTTCCTTCTGCTGTAAAGGGCATTTGAACCAATCAAGAGAGCAAAGTACAAAAATTATGCATTTTCTCTAGAAATCAGTCAAGAGAAATATTTACTAATGATCTGAATAAGCTCCATAGATGTTCTGCACTGGTAACATTCTTTAGCTAGTCTAAATAATTTCCATTTCATTGTGTTTATAGTTTCTATTACGAGCTAACATTTACTGAGTGCTTAGTGTATACCATGACTTGGTGAATATAATTTATGTTAACCAATTAAATGGTATTTATGAATTGATAAATTGTTTCACTTCCTAGTTGAGTTTTTCTAACAAACCATTCTCTGTTTTCTTCAAAACCTTAAAGTCGTGATTCCTTTCACTCATATTAGAAATGCTGACAATATATTAATAGCAAACCCATTTTCACTTCCCAAACTCCCTGAATCACCTTTCTCCTCAGACCTCTATCCATCCTTCTTTCACTCCACTTCTGCCTTGAAGGAGAAATATTCGGCGTTCTTGTCAAGAATGTTCACTCCAGGTCTTGTTTCATCTAACTTTCTGGATTCTTCAGTCACATTTTCTCTTGATTGGCTGTTTCCAATTTGCCTACAGAATGTAACAAGTTTTCTTATCCCTCCTCAAAACTACCCTCTGATCCTCTTCCACCTTCAAATTCCATCCTATCTCATTTTTAATGTTACTAAATTTCAGGAAAAAGGAATCTACCCCAGCTGTTTCCACTCACTTCTAAGTCTCATTAGCCCTTCTTCAACCCACCATCCTGATCATTCTGCTCTCCATCACGTCCAGTCCGCTGATCTCATGATTTCCAAACCCCATGATCTTCATATTCCACTGAATCTCTCAAAAACTGGCACTATGGACAAGTAGTCGCTCCTACTTGACTTTTGTTAGTGGCCATTAGTGAGTTAAATTAAATTTTGTATTTTACAGAAGAAAATTTTAGTCAATTTTGTCACAGATGGGTTGTGGCATGAGTTTATACTTAATCACCAACAATTAAGAATAGGCAGTTAATTATAACTAAAGAATAATATGAAATGTGCTGACTACATTTTCAGCCACATTAATTTTTGTTGGTTATGCTGCAAGCCTAAACATAAATTCCCTAGCTTCAGACATATCCAAACATCTGCCTATTAAATAATAACACCCAAGAAAACTGTGTTATCAATGAGGATTTTGCTGCTCATCTCTTGAGAACAGAAGTGGGATGCTGCAGCCCAATGACTGTGGGTCGTGAGAGCTGGTTGTTAAGTTCTTAGGAATTTTGTCAAATTCCTGTATCAGTTAAAACACTGAAAGCTTGACATTGGTCATGGTAAAAGTACTGGTGTTCTGGCTTTCAGGAAAAAAAAAAAAAAGCCCAGATTTGTAGCATTTGTCAATTTGCCTGGTGTAAATACTTCCACTACCATGGCTGATTCAAGCAACAGAGGTCAAGTCCTTAGAGCAGGCAGTTAGGTTACAGGAAACCAGAAGGTCCGTAACGAGGAAGTCATGGCCAGCTATCGGGAAAGTCAGAGGTCTGTCCTGGTAGGACTCCACCAAAAGCCGGATCAAACCAGACAGCCCAAGATGGTAGGTGCCATGACGGGAAACACCTGGCCAAATTAGGAAGAAAAAGCGAAAAATCCTGCTTCCCACCCCAAGTAGTGAATATTCCGCCCGCAGTTAACAACTGTCAATAAAAGAAATCCAGCCCCCAGGACCCACAGCTCTCTCTCCCTCCTGAGCTCACCCACTGTCTTATGTCAAGAGTATACTTTTCTCTTTAATATACTTTCCTACTTGTGTTACTCATCCACTGTGCTATGTATCTGCCCTGGCATCCTTCTTGTGACAAGACCAAGAATGTTAGTTGACTTGTTCAGGTCTGGTTAGGTTGAAGGCTCAGGGCCTAGGGATTCCCCAATTCACCTGGCAAGAGTCACTGAAAGTTCACAGCACCATAGAGGTAGGTGGGGCTGATCTTCCCTCCCCTGCCCACAGCTGGTTGAGCATCGTGTTACATGAGCATCATATTGCTGAACATCACCTATCCCTTATGTGAGCAAGATGAGGATGAGCTGATGGACCTTCAGTATCCATATTGACTAATTTCTACAGAGTCTGAGAAGCTTTCTGAAAATGATTTGGAAAACGTGGGATCCAGAACTATGTAAATATTTAAGCATTCATGTGGGGGTGGTTGGTGCACTAACAACCAAACAACGAAAGGCATTGTAATGATTTTAGAGACAATCCGACCCAATGAACTTGTGTTTCTGAGTTCAGTGGTGGTTCTTCATGGAACCACTTTCAATGCGCTCACCTTGGCAGTCTGTGTTCTGTTTAGTAGAAAAGCTCTATGTGTACAAAACTTAAAAAGCTTTAGCACCTTGGACCCCATGGGCCCCATGGATGAGGGCTAAACAAAGACCCAGGCCCAGTGCTCTACTCCTTTTGCTGCATAG